>NW_027479897.1:0-56138 GCF_051014685.1 Ptiloglossa arizonensis
ACGAAATGGAGAAACGACAAGATACGGAGAGAACGCACAAAGAAACGGAAGAACGAAGAAAGAAACGGTGAAACGAACAAAGAAACCGGAAACGAACAAAGAAACGGAGAAACGGAGAAATAAATGTGAGAAACGAAGAAATCACGAGAAACGGAGAATGAAACGGAGGAACGAAGAAATAAACGGAGAAACGGAGAAGAAGGAGGAAACGGGAAACGGAGAAACGGAGACGAGAGGAGAACGGAAGGAGAACGGAGAAACGAGAATCGGTAGAAAACGGAGAAACGACCGAACGAAACGAGAACGAGAGACGGAGAAACGGGAGAAACGGAGAACGGAAGAAACGGAGAAACGGAGAAACGGAGAACGAGAAACGGAGGAAACGGAGAAACGAGAAACGGAGAAACGGGAGAAACGAAAAAGGAGAATACGGAAGGAAAAACGAGAGACAAGATAGAAACGGAGAAGCGAAAAAGAAACCGAGTGAAACGAAGAACGGAATGAAGAATAGAAGAAAGGGGGGGGGGGGGGAAATGGAGAAACGAATGAAAGAAACAGGAGAACCGAAGAAAGAAACGGAGGAAACGAACAAAGGATCGGAGAAACGAACAAAGAACGGAGAAACGAAGAAAGAAACGGCTGAAACGAACAAAAGAAACGGAAAAACGAACAAAGAAAACGTAGAAACGGAGAAATACATGGAGATAAGAGAAATAAAACGGAGAAAACGGAGAAAAGAAACGGAGGAACGAAGAATAAACGGAGAAACGGAGAAAGAAACGGAGGAACGGAGAAACGGAGAAACGGAGAAACGAGAAACGGAGAAACGGAGAACGAAAACGGAGAAACGGAGAAACGGAGAAACGGAGAAACGGAGAAACGGAGAACGAGAAACGGAGAAACGGAGGAAAACGGGAGAAACGGAGAAACGGAGAAACGGAGAGACAGAAAACGACGAGAGAAACGGAGAAACGGAGAAACGGAGAAACGGAGAAACGGAGAAACGGAGAAACGGAGAAACGGAGAAACGGGAGGAAACGGAGAAACGGAGAAACAGAGAAACCGGAGAACGGAGAAACGGAGAAACGGAGAAACGGAGAAACGGAGAAGCGGAGAAACAGAGAAACCGAGGAACGGAGAAACCGGAGAACGGAGCACCGGAGAAAACGGAGAAACGGAGAAGCGGAGAAACGGAGAAACGAGAAACGGAGAACGGAGAAACGGAGAAACGGAGAAACGGAGAAACGGAGAAACGGAGAAACGGAGAAACGGAGAAACGGAGAAACGGAGAAACGAAGAAATAAACGGAGAAACGGAGGAACTAACAAAGAAACGGTGAAACGGAAAAACGGAGAAACTGAGAAACCGAGAAACGGAGAAACGGAGAAACGGAACGGAGAACGGAGAAACGAGAAACGGAGAAACGGAGAAACGGAGAAACGGAGAAACGGAGAAACGGAGAAACGGAGAAACGGAGAAACGGAGAAACGGAGAAACGGAGAAACGGAGAAACGGAGAAACGGATAAACGGAGAAACGGAGAAACGGAGAACGGAGAAACGGAGAAACGGGAGAAACCGAGGAACGGAGAACCGAGAAACGGAGCACCGGAGAAACGGAGGAACGGAGAAACGGAGAAACGGAGAAACGGAGAAACGGAGAAACGGAGAAACGGAGAAACGGAGAAACGGAGCACCGGAGAAACGGAGAAACGGAGAAACGGAGAAACGGAGAAACGGAGAAACGGAGAAACGGAGAAACGGAGAACCGGAGAAACGGAGAAACGGAGAAACGAGAAAGAAACGGAGAAACGAAGAAAGAAACGGAGAAGCGAAGAAAGAAACCGAGAAACCGAAGAACGGAATGAAGAATAGAAGAAAGAAATGGAGAAACGAAGAAAGAAACGAGAAACGAAGAAAGAAACGGAGAAACGAACAAAGATACGGAGAACGAACAAAGAAACGGAGGAACGAAGAAAGAAACGGTGAAACGACAAAGAAACGGAAAAACGAACAAAGAAACGGAGAAACGGAGAAATAAATGGAGAAACGAAGAAATAAACGGAGAAACGGAGAAAGAAACGGAGGAACGAAGAAATAAACGGAGAAACGGAGAAAGAAACGGAGGAACGGAGAAACGGAGAACGGAGAACACGGAGAAACGGAGAAACGCAGAAACGGAGAAAACGGAGAAACGGAGAAACGGAGAAACGGAGAAACGGAGAAACGGAGAAGCGGAGAAACGGAGAAACGGAGAAACGGAGAACGGAGAAACGGAGAAACGGAGAAAACGGAGAAACGGAGAAACGGAGAAACGGAGAAACGGAGAAACGGAGAAACGGAGAAAAGAAGGAAGAAACGGAGAAACGAAGAAAGAAACGGAGAAGCGAAAGAAAGACACGAAGAAACGAAGAAGAAACCGAGAAACGAAGAAGGAATGAAGAATAGAAGAAAGAAATGGAGAAACGAAGAAAGAAACGGAAAATCGAAGAAAGGAACGGAGAAACGAAGAAAGAAACGGAGAAACGAAGAAAGAAACGGAGAAGCGAAGAAAGGACACGAAGAAACGGAGAAAGAAACCGAGAAACGAAGAACGGAGAAACGGAAAAACTGACAAACCGAGAAACGGAGAAACGGAGAAACAGAGAACCGGAGAAGCGGAGAAACAGAGAAACCGAGGAACGGAGAAACCGAGAAACGGAGCACCGGAGAAACGGAGGAACGGAGAAACGGAGAAACGGGGAAACGGAGAAACGGAGAAACGGAGAAACGGAGAAACGGAGAAACGGAGAAACGGAGAAACGGAGAAACGGAGAAGCGGAGAAACAGAGAAACCGAGGAACGGAGAAACCGAGAAACGGAGCACCGGAGAAACGGAGAAACGGAGAAGCGGAGAAACGGAGAAACGGAGAAACGGAGAAACGGAGAAACGGAGCACCGGAGAAACGGAGAAACGGAGAAGCGGAGAAACGGAGAAAACGGAGAAACGGAGAAACGGAGAAACGGAGAAACGGAGAAACGGAGAAACGGAGAAACGGAGAAACGGAGAAACGGAGAAACGGAGAAACGGAGAAACGGAGAAACGGAGAACGGAGAAACGGAGAAACGGAGAAACGGAGAAACGGAGAAACGGAGAAACGGAGAAACGGAGAACGGAGAACGGAGAAACGGAGAAACGGAGAAACGGAGAAACGGAGAAACGGAGAAACGGAGAAACGGAGAAACGGAGAAACGGAGAAACGGAGAAACGGAGAAACGGAGAACGGAGAAACGGAGAAACGGAGAAACTGAGAAACCGAGAAACGGAGAAACGGAGAAACGGAGAAACGGAGAAACGGAGAAGCGAGAAACAGAGAAACCGAGGAACGGAGAAACCGAGAACGGAGCACCGGAGAAACGGAGAAACGGAGAAGCGGAGAAAACGGAGAACGGAGAAACGGAGAAACGGAGAAACGGAGAAAACGGAGAAACGGAGAAACGGAGAAACGGAGAACGGAGAAACGGAGAAACGGAGAAACGGAGAAACGGAGAAACGAAGAAATAAACGGAGAAACGGAGGAACTAACAAAGAAACGGTGAAACGGAAAAACGGAGAAACTGAGAACCGAGAAACGGAGAAACGGAGAAACGGAGAAACGAGAAAACGGAGAAACGGAGAAACGGAGGAAACGGAGAAACGGAGAAACGGAGAAACGGAGAAACGGAGAAACGGAGAAACGGAGAAACGGAGAAACGGAGAAACGGAGAAACGGAGAAACGGAGAACGGATAAACGGAGAAACGGAGAAACGGAGAAACGGAGAAACGGAGAAACGGAGAACCGAGGGAACGGAGAAACCGAGAAACGGAGCACCGGAGAAACGGAGGAACGGAGAAACGGAGAAACGGAGAAACGGAGAAACGGAGAAACGGAGAAACGGAGAAACGGAGAAACGGAGCACCGGAGAAACCGAGAAACGGAGAAACGGAGAAACGGAGAAACCGGAGAAACGGAGAAACGGAGAAACGGAGAAACGGAGAAACGGAGAAACGGAGAAACGGAGAAACGAAGAAAGAAACGGAGAAACGAAGAAAGAAACGGAGAAGCGAAGAAAGAAACCGAGAAACGAAGAAACGGAATGAAGAATAGAAGAAAGAAATGGAGAAACGAAGAAAGAAACGGAGAAACGAAGAAAGAAACGGAGAAACGAACAAAGATACGAGAAACGAACAAAGAAACGGAGGAACGAAGAAAGAAACGGTGAACGAACAAAGAAACGGAAAAACGAACAAAGAAACGGAGAAACGGAGAAATAAATGGAGAAACGAAGAAATAACGGAGAAACGAGAAAGAAACGGAGGAACGAAGAAATAAACGGAGAAACGGAGAAAGAAACGGAGGAACGGAGAAACGGAGAAACGGAGAAACGGAGAAACGGAGAAACGCAGAAACGGAGAAACGGAGAAACGGAGAAACGGAGAAACGGAGAAACGGAGAAACGGAGAAGCGGAGAAACGGAGAAACGGAGAAACGGAGAAACGGAGAAACGGAGAAACGGAGAAACGGAGAAACGGAGAAACGGAGAAACGGAGAAACGGAGAAACGGAGAAACGAAGGAAGAAACGGAGAAACGAAGAAAGAAACGGAGAAGCGAAGAAAGACACGAAGAAACGAAGAAAGAAACCGAGAAACGAAGAACGGAATGAAGAATAGAAGAAAGAAATGGAGAAACGAAGAAAGAAACGGAAAATCGAAGAAAGGAACGGAAAAACGAAGAAAGAAACGGAGAAACGAAGAAAGAAACGGAGAAGCGAAGAAAGACACGAAGAAACGGAGAAAGAAACCGAGAAACGAAGAACGGAGAAACGGAAAAACTGACAAACCGAGAAACGGAGAAACGGAGAAACAGAGAAACGGAGAAGCGGAGAAACAGAGAAACCGAGGAACGGAGAAACCGAGAAACGGAGCACCGGAGAAACGGAGGAAAGGAGAAACGGAGAAACGGGGAAACGGAGAAACGGAGAAACGGAGAAACGGAGAAACGGAGAAACGGAGAAACGGAGAAACGGAGAAACGGAGAAACGAAGAAATAAACGGAGAAACGGAGAAAGAAACGGAGGAACTAACAAAGAAACGGTGAAACGGAAAAACGGAGAAACTGAGAAACCGAGAAACGGAGAAACGGAGAAACGGAGAAACGGAGAAACGGAGAGACGGAGAAACGGAGAATCGGAGAAACGGAGAAACGGAGAAACGGAGAAACGGAGACACGGAGACACGGAGAAATGGAGAAACGGAGAAACGGAGAAACGGAGAAACGGAGGAAGAAACGGAGAAACGAAGAAAGAAACGGAGAAGCGAAGAAAGACACGTAGAAACGAAGAAAGAAACCGAGAAACGAAGAACGGAATGATGAATAGAAGAAAGAAATGGAGAAACGAAGACAGAAACGGAAAATCGAAGAAAGAAACGGAGAAACGGACAAACGGAGAAACTGAGAAACGGAGAAACCGAGAAACAGAGAAACCGAGGAACGGAGAAACCGAGAAACGGAGCACCGGAGAAACGGAGGAACGAAGAAACGGAGAAACGGAGAAACGGAGAAACGGAGAAACGGAGAAACGGAGAAACGGAGAAACGGAGAAACGGAGAAACGAAGAAAGAAACGGAAAATCGAAGAAAGAAACGGAGAAACGAAGAAAGAAACGGAGAAGCGAAGAAAGACACGAAGAAACGGAGAAAGAAACCGAGAAACGAAGAACGGAATGATGAATAGAAGAAAGAAATGGAGAAACGAAGACAGAAACGGAAAATCGAAGAAAGAAACGGAGAAACGGACAAACGGAGAAACTGAGAAACGGAGAAACCGAGAAACAGAGAAACCGAGGAACGGAGAAACCGAGAAACG
The DNA here is from genome assembly GCF_051014685.1 of Ptiloglossa arizonensis. Lineage (NCBI taxonomy): Eukaryota > Metazoa > Arthropoda > Insecta > Hymenoptera > Colletidae > Ptiloglossa > Ptiloglossa arizonensis. The sequence continues at coordinate 5,886 of NW_027479897.1, forward strand.
GAGCACCGGAGAAACGGAGGAACGAAGAAACGGAGAAACGGAGAAACGGAGAAACGGAGAAACGGAGAAACGGAGAAACGGAGAAACGGAGAAACGGAGAAACGAAGAAAGAAACGGAAAATCGAAGAAAGAAACGGAGAAACGAAGAAAGAAACGGAGAAGCGAAGAAAGACACGAAGAAACGGAGAAAGAAACCGAGAAACGAAGAACGGAATGATGAATAGAAGAAAGAAATGGAGAAACGAAGACAGAAACGGAAAATCGAAGAAAGAAACGGAGAAACGGACAAACGGAGAAACTGAGAAACCGAGAAACGGAGAAACCGAGAAACAGAGAAACCGAGGAACGGAGAAACCGAGAAACGGAGCACCGGAGAAACGGTGGAACGGAGAAACGGAGAAACGGAGAAACGGAGAAACGGAGAAACGGAGAAACGGAGAAACGGAGAAACGGAGAAACGGAGAAACGGAGAAACGGAGAAACGGAGAAACGGAGAAACGGAGAAACGGAGAAACGGAGAAACGGAGAAACGGAGAAACGGAGAAACGGAGAAACGGAGAAACGAAGGAAGAAACGGAGAAGCGAAGAAAGACACGAAGAAACGAAGAAAGAAACCGAGAAACGAAGAACGGAATGAAGAATTGAAGAAAGAAATGGAGAAACGAAGAAAGAAACCGAGAAACGAAGAACGGAATGAAGAATTGAAGAAAGAAATGGAGAAACGAAGAAAGAAACGGAAAATCGAAGAAACAAACGGAGAAACGAAGAAAGAAACGGAGAAGCGAAGAAAGACACGAAGAAACGGAGAAAGAAACCGAGAAACGAAGAACGGAATGATGAATAGAAGAAAGAAATGGAGAAACGAAGACAGAAACGGAAAATCGAAGAAAGAAACGGAGAAACGGAGAAACGGAGAAACGGAGAAACTGAGAAACCGAGAAACGGGAAACCGAGAAACAGAGAAACCGAGGAACGGAGAAACCGAGAAACGGAGCACCGGAGAAACGGAGGAACGGAGAAACGGAGAAACGGAGAAACGGAGAAACGGAGAAACGGAGAAACGGAGAAGCGGAGAAACGGAGAAACGGAGAAACGGAGAAACGGAGAAACGGAGAAACGGAGAAACGGAGAAACGGAGAAACGGAGAAACGGAGAAACGGAGAAACGGAGAAACGAAGAAAGACACGAAGAAACGAAGAAAGAAACCGAGAAACGAAGAACGGAATGAAGAATAGAAGAAAGAAATGGAGAAACGAAGACAGAAACGGAAAATCGAAGAAAGAAACGGAGAAACGGAGAAACGGAGAAACGGAGAAACGGAGAAACGGAGAAACTGAGAAACGGAGAAACCGAGAAACAGAGAAACCGAGGAACGGAGAAACCGAGAAACGGAGCACCGGAGAAACGGAGGAACGGAGAAACGGAGAAACGGAGAAACGGAGAAACGGAGAAACGGAGAAACGGAGAAACGGAGAAACGGAGAAACGGAGAAACGGAGAAACGGAGAAACGGAGAAACGGAGAAACGGAGAAACGGAGAAACGGAGAAACGGAGAAACGGAGAAACGAAGGAAGAAACGGAGAAGCGAAGAAAGACACGAAGAAACGAAGAAAGAAACCGAGAAACGAAGAACGGAATGAAGAATAGAAGAAAGAAATGGAGAAACGAAGAAAGAAACGGAAAATCGAAGAAAGGAACGGAAAAACGAAGAAAGAAACGGAGAAACGAAGAAAGAAACGGAGAAGCGAAGAAAGACACGAAGAAACGGAGAAAGAAACCGAGAAACGAAGAACGGAGAAACGGAAAAACTGACAAACCGAGAAACGGAGAAACGGAGAAACAGAGAAACGGAGAAGCGGAGAAACAGAGAAACCGAGGAACGGAGAAACCGAGAAACGGAGCACCGGAGAAACGGAGGAAAGGAGAAACGGAGAAACGGGGAAACGGAGAAACGGAGAAACGGAGAAACGGAGAAACGGAGAAACGGAGAAACGGAGAAACGGAGAAACGGAGAAACGAAGAAATAAACGGAGAAACGGAGAAAGAAACGGAGGAACTAACAAAGAAACGGTGAAACGGAAAAACGGAGAAACTGAGAAACCGAGAAACGGAGAAACCGAGAAACAGAGAAACCGAGGAACGGAGAAACCGAGAAACGGAGCACCGGAGAAACGGAGGAACGGAGAAACGGAGAAACGGAGAAACGGAGAAACGGAGAAACGGAGAAACGGAGAAACGGAGAAACGGAGAAACGGAGAAACGGAGAAACGGAGAAACGGAGAAACGGAGAAACGGAGAAACGGAGAAACGGAGAAACGGAGAAACGGAGAAACGGAGAAACGGAGAAACGGAGAAACGGAGAAACGGAGAAACGGAGAAACGAAGGAAGAAACGGAGAAGCGAAGAAAGACACGAAGAAACGAAGAAAGAAACCGAGAAACGAAGAACGGAATGATGAATAGAAGAAAGAAATGGAGAAACGAAGACAGAAACGGAAAATCGAAGAAAGAAACGGAGAAACGGAGAAACGGAGAAACGGAGAAACTGAGAAACCGAGAAACGGGAAACCGAGAAACAGAGAAACCGAGGAACGGAGAAACCGAGAAACGGAGCACCGGAGAAACGGAGGAACGGAGAAACGGAGAAACGGAGAAACGGAGAAACGGAGAAACGGAGAAACGGAGAAGCGGAGAAACGGAGAAACGGAGAAACGGAGAAACGGAGAAACGGAGAAACGGAGAAACGGAGAAACGGAGAAACGGAGAAACGAAGCAAGAAACGGAGAAGCGAAGAAAGACACGAAGAAACGAAGAAAGAAACCGAGAAACGAAGAACGGAATGAAGAATAGAAGAAAGAAATGGAGAAACGAAGACAGAAACGGAAAATCGAAGAAAGAAACGGAGAAACGGAGAAACGGAGAAACGGAGAAACTGAGAAACTGAGAAACCGAGAAACGGAGAAACCGAGAAACAGAGAAACCGAGGAACGGAGAAACCGAGAAACGGAGCACCGGAGAAACGGAGGAACGGAGAAACGGAGAAACGGAGAAACGGAGAAACGGAGAAACGGAGAAGCGGAGAAACGGAGAAACGGAGAAACGGAGAAACGGAGAAACGGAGAAACGGAGAAACGAAGAAAGAAACGGAGAAACGAAGAAAGAAACGGAGAAGCGAAGAAAGAAACCGAGAAACGAAGAACGGAATGAAGAATAGAAGAAAGAAATGGAGAAACGAAGAAAGAAACGGAGAAACGAAGAAAGAAACGGAGAAACGAACAAAGATACGGAGAAACGAACAAAGAAACGGAGGAACGAAGAAAGAAACGGTGAAACGAACAAAGAAACGGAAAAACGAACAAAGAAACGGAGAAACGGAGAAATAAATGGAGAAACGAAGAAATAAACGGAGAAACGGAGAAAGAAACGGAGGAACGAAGAAATAAACGGAGAAACGGAGAAAGAAACGGAGGAACGGAGAAACGGAGAAACGGAGAAACGGAGAAACGGAGAAACGGAGAAACGGAGAAACGGAGAAACGGAGAAACGGAGAAACGGAGAAACGGAGAAACGGAGAAACGGAGAAGCGGAGAAACGGAGAAACGGAGAAACGGAGAAACGGAGAAACGGAGAAACGGAGAAACGGAGAAACGGAGAAACGGAGAAACGGAGAAACGGAGAAACGGAGAAACGGAGAAACGGAGAAACGAAGGAAGAAACGGAGAAACGAAGAAAGAAACGGAGAAGCGAAGAAAGACACGAAGAAACGAAGAAAGAAACCGAGAAACGAAGAACGGAATGAAGAATAGAAGAAAGAAATGGAGAAACGAAGAAAGAAACGGAAAATCGAAGAAAGGAACGGAAAAACGAAGAAAGAAACGGAGAAACGAAGAAAGAAACGGAGAAGCGAAGAAAGACACGAAGAAACGGAGAAAGAAACCGAGAAACGAAGAACGGAGAAACGGAAAAACTGACAAACCGAGAAACGGAGAAACGGAGAAACAGAGAAACGGAGAAGCGGAGAAACAGAGAAACCGAGGAACGGAGAAACCGAGAAACGGAGCACCGGAGAAACGGAGGAAAGGAGAAACGGAGAAACGGGGAAACGGAGAAACGGAGAAACGGAGAAACGGAGAAACGGAGAAACGGAGAAACGGAGAAACGGAGAAACGGAGAAACGGAGAAACGGAGAAACGAAGAAACAAACGGAGAAACGGAGAAAGAAACGGAGGAACTAACAAAGAAACGGTGAAACGGAAAAACGGAGAAACTGAGAAACCGAGAAACGGAGAAACGGAGAAACGGAGAAACGGAGAAACGGAGAGACGGAGAAACGGAGAAACGGAGAAACGGAGAAACGGAGAAACGGAGAAACGGAGACACGGAGACACGGAGAAATGGAGAAACGGAGAAACGGAGAAACGGAGAAACGGAGGAAGAAACGGAGAAACGAAGAAAGAAACGGAGAAGCGAAGAAAGACACGTAGAAACGAAGAAAAAAACCGAGAAACGAAGAACGGAATGAAGAATAGAAGAAAGAAATGGAGAAACGAAGAAAGAAACGGAAAATCGAAGAAAGAAACGGAGAAACGAAGAAAGAAACGGAGAAGCGAAGAAAGACACGAAGAAACGGAGAAAGAAACCGAGAAACGAAGAACGGAATGATGAATAGAAGAAAGAAATGGAGAAACGAAGACAGAAACGGAAAATCGAAGAAAGAAACGGAGAAACGGACAAACGGAGAAACTGAGAAACGGAGAAAACGAGAAACAGAGAAACCGAGGAACGGAGAAACCGAGAAACGGAGCACCGGAGAAACGGAGGAACGGAGAAACGGAGAAACGGAGAAACGGAGAAACGGAGAAACGGAGAAACGGAGAAACGGAGAAACGGAGAAACGGAGAAACGGAGAAACGGAGAAACGGAGAAACGAAGGAAGAAACGGAGAAACGAAGAAAGAAACGGAGAAGCGAAGAAAGACACGAAGAAACGAAGAAAGAAACCGAGAAACGAAGAACGGAATGAAGAATAGAAGAAAGAAATGGAGAAACGAAGAAAGAAACGGAAAATCGAAGAAAGGAACGGAAAAACGAAGAAAGAAACGGAGAAACGAAGAAAGAAACGGAGAAGCGAAGAAAGACACGAAGAAACGGAGAAAGAAACCGAGAAACGAAGAACGGAGAAACGGAAAAACTGACAAACCGAGAAACGGAGAAACGGAGAAACAGAGAAACGGAGAAGCGGAGAAACAGAGAAACCGAGGAACGGAGAAACCGAGAAACGGAGCACCGGAGAAACGGAGGAAAGGAGAAACGGAGAAACGGGGAAACGGAGAAACGGAGAAACGGAGAAACGGAGAAACGGAGAAACGGAGAAACGGAGAAACGGAGAAACGGAGAAACGAAGAAATAAACGGAGAAACGGAGAAAGAAACGGAGGAACTAACAAAGAAACGGTGAAACGGAAAAACGGAGAAACTGAGAAACCGAGAAACGGAGAAACGGAGAAACGGAGAAACGGAGAAACGGAGAGACGGAGAAACGGAGAAACGGAGAAACGGAGAAACGGAGAAACGGAGAAACGGAGACACGGAGACACGGAGAAATGGAGAAACGGAGAAACGGAGAAACGGAGAAACGGAGAAACGGAGGAAGAAACGGAGAAACGAAGAAAGAAACGGAGAAGCGAAGAAAGACACGTAGAAACGAAGAAAGAAACCGAGAAACGAAGAACGGAATGAAGAATAGAAGAAAGAAATGGAGAAACGAAGAAAGAAACGGAAAATCGAAGAAAGAAACGGAGAAACGAAGAAAGAAACGGAGAAGCGAAGAAAGACACGAAGAAACGGAGAAAGAAACCGAGAAACGAAGAACGGAATGATGAATAGAAGAAAGAAATGGAGAAACGAAGACAGAAACGGAAAATCGAAGAAAGAAACGGAGAAACGGACAAACGGAGAAACTGAGAAACCGAGAAACGGAGAAACCGAGAAACAGAGAAACCGAGGAACGGAGAAACCGAGAAACGGAGCACCGGAGAAACGGAGGAACGGAGAAACGGAGAAACGGAGAAACGGAGAAACGGAGAAACGGAGAAACGGAGAAACGGAGAAACGGAGAAACGGAGAAACGGAGAAACGGAGAAACGGAGAAACGGAGAAACGGAGAAACGGAGAAACGGAGAAACGGAGAAACGGAGAAACGGAGAAACGGAGAAACGGAGAAACGGAGAAACGAAGGAAGAAACGGAGAAGCGAAGAAAGACATGAAGAAACGAAGAAAGAAACCGAGAAACGAAGAACGGAATGAAGAATTGAAGAAAGAAATGGAGAAACGAAGAAAGAAACCGAGAAACGAAGAACGGAATGAAGAATTGAAGAAAGAAATGGAGAAACGAAGAAAGAAACGGAAAATCGAAGAAACAAACGGAGAAACGAAGAAAGAAACGGAGAAGCGAAGAAAGACACGAAGAAACGGAGAAAGAAACCGAGAAACGAAGAACGGAATGATGAATAGAAGAAAGAAATGGAGAAACGAAGACAGAAACGGAAAATCGAAGAAAGAAACGGAGAAACGGAGAAACGGAGAAACGGAGAAACTGAGAAACCGAGAAACGGAGAAACCGAGAAACAGAGAAACCGAGGAACGGAGAAACCGAGAAACGGAGCACCGGAGAAACGGAGGAACGGAGAAACGGAGAAACGGAGAAACGGAGAAACGGAGAAACGGAGAAGCGGAGAAACGGAGAAACGGAGAAACGGAGAAACGGAGAAACGGAGAAACGGAGAAACGGAGAAACGGAGAAACGGAGATACGGAGAAACGGAGAAACGGAGAAACGAAGAAAGAAACGGAGAAGCGAAGAAAGACACGAAGAAACGAAGAAAGAAACCGAGAAACGAAGAACGGAATGAAGAATAGAAGAAAGAAATGGAGAAACGAAGAAAGAAACGGAGAAACGAAGAAAGAAACGGAGAAACGAACAAAGATACGGAGAAACGAACAAAGAAACGGAGAAACGAACAAAGATACGGAGAAACGAACAAAGAAACGGAGGAACGAAGAAAGAAACGGTGAAACGAACAAAGAAACGGAAAAACGAACAAAGAAACGGAGAAACGGAGAAATAAATGGAGAAACGAAGAAATAAACGGAGAAACGGAGAAAGAAACGGAGGAACGAAGAAATAAACGGAGAAACGGAGAAAGAAACGGAGGAACGGAGAAACGGAGAAACGGAGAAACGGAGAAACGGAGAAACGGAGAAACGGAGAAACGGAGAAACGGAGAAACGGAGAAACGGAGAAACGGAGAAACGGAGAAACGGAGAAACGGAGAAACGGAGAAACGGAGAAACGGAGAAACGGAGAAACGGAGAAACGGAGAAACGGAGAAGCGGAGAAGCGGAGAAACGGAGAAACGGAGAAACGGAGAAACGGAGAAACGGAGAAACGGAGAAACGGAGAAACGGAGAAACGGAGAAACGGAGAAACGGAGAAACGGAGAAACGGAGAAACGGAGTAACGGAGAAACGGAGAAACGGAGAAACGGAGAAACGGAGAAACGGAGAAACGGAGAAACGGAGAAACGGAGAAACGGAGAAACGGAGAAACGGAGAAACGGAGAAGTGGAGAAACGGAGAAACGGAGAAACGGAGAAACGGAGAAACGGAGAAACGGAGAAACGGAGAAACGGAGAAACGGAGAAACGGAGAAACGGAGAAACGGAGAAACGGAGAAACGGAGAAACGGAGAAACGGAGAAACGGAGAAACGGAGAAACGAAGGAAGAAACGGAGAAACGAAGAAAGAAACGAAGAAAGAAACGGAGAAGCGAAGAAAGAAACGGAGAAGCGAAAAAAGACAAGAAGAAACGAAGAAAGAAACCGAGAAACGAAGAACGGAATGATGAATAGAAGAAAGAAATGGAGAAACGAAGAAAGAAACGGAAAATCGAAGAAAGAAACGGAGAAACGAAGAAAGAAACGGAGAAACGAACAAAGAAACGGTGAAACGGAGAAACGGAGAAACTGAGAAACCGAGAAACGGAGAAACTGAGAAACAGAGAAACCGAGGAACGGAGAAACCGAGAAACGCAGCACCGGAGAAACGGAGGAACGGAGAAACGGAGAAACGGAGAAGCCGAGAAACAGAGAAACCGAGGAACGGAGAAACGGAGAAACGGAGAAACGGAGAAACGGAGAAACGGAGAAACGGAGAAACGGAGGAACGGAGAAACGGAGAAACGGAGAAACGGAGAAGCGGAGAAACGGAGAAACGGAGAAACGGAGAAACGGAGAAACGGATAAACGGAGAAACGGAGAAACGGAGAAACGGAGAAACGGAGAAACGGAGAAACGGAGAAACGGAGAAACGGAGAAACGGAGAAACGGAGTAACGGAGAAACGGAGAATCGGAGAAACGGAGAAACGGAGAATCGGAGAAACGGAGAAACGGAGAAACGGAGAAACGGAGAAACGAAGGAAGAAACGGAGAAACGAAGAAAGAAACGGAGAAACGAAGAAAGAAACGGAGAAGCGAAGAAAGACACGAAGAAACGAAGTAAGAAACCGAGAAACGAAGAACGGAATGAAGAATAGAAGAAAGAAATGGAGAAACGAAGAAAGAAACGGAAAATCGAAGAAAGAAACGGAGAAACGAAGAAAGAAACGCAGAAACGAAGAAAGAAACGGAGAAACGAACAAAGAAACGGAGAAACGAACAAAGAAACGGAGAAACGAAGAAATAAACGGAGAAACGGAGAAAGAAACGGAGGAACGAACAAAGAACCGGTGAAACGGAGAAACGGAGAAACGGAGAAACTGAGAAATCGAGAAACGGAGAAACGGAGAAACGGAGAAACGGAGAAACGGAGAAGCGGAGAAGCGGAGAAACGGAGAAGTGGAGAAACGGAGAAACGGAGAAACGGAGAAACGGAGAAACGGAGAAACGGAGAAACGGAGAAACGGAGAAACGAAGAAAGAAACGGAGAAACGAACAAAGAAACGGTGAAACGGAGAAACGGAGAAACGGAGAAACGGAGAAACGGAGAAACGGAGAAACGGAGAAACGGAGAAACGGAGAAACGGAGAAACGGAGAAACGGAGAAACGGAGAAGCGGAGAAGCGGAGAAACGGAGAAACGGAGAAACGGAGAAACGGAGAAACGGAGAAACGGAGAAACGGAGAAACGGAGAAACGGAGAAACGGAGAAACGGAGAAACGGCGAAACGGAGAAACGGAGAAACGGAGAAACGGAGAAACGGAGAAACGGAGAAACGGAGAAACGGAGAAACGGAGAAGCGGAGAAACGGAGAAACGGAGAAACGGAGAAACGGAGAAACGGAGAAACGGAGAAACGGAGAAACGGAGAAACGGAGAAACGGAGAAACGGAGAAACGGAGAAACGGAGAAACGGAGAAACGGAGAAACGGAGAAACGGAGAAACGGAGAAACGGAGAAACGGAGAAACGGAGAAACGGAGAAACGGAGAAACGGAGAAACGGAGAAACGGAGAAACGGAGAAACGGAGAAACGGAGAAACGGAGAAACGGAGAAACGGAGAAACGGAGAAGCGGAGAAACGGAGAAACGGAGAAACGGAGAAACGGAGAAACGGAGAAACGGAGAAACGGAGAAACGGAGAAACGGAGAAACGGAGAAACGGAGAAACGAAGGAAGAAACGGAGAAACGAAGAAAGAAACGGAGAAACGAAGAAAGAAACGGAGAAGCGAAGAAAGAAACGGAGAAGCGAAAAAAGACAAGAAGAAACGAAGAAAGAAACCGAGAAACGAAGAACGGAATGATGAATAGAAGAAAGAAATGGAGAAACGAAGAAAGAAACGGAAAATCGAAGAAAGAAACGGAGAAACGAAGAAAGAAACGGAGAAACGAACAAAGAAACGGTGAAACGGAGAAACGGAGAAACTGAGAAACCGAGAAACGGAGAAACTGAGAAACAGAGAAACCGAGGAACGGAGAAACCGAGAAACGCAGCACCGGAGAAACGGAGGAACGGAGAAACGGAGAAACGGAGAAGCCGAGAAACAGAGAAACCGAGGAACGGAGAAACGGAGAAACGGAGAAACGGAGAAACGGAGAAACGGAGAAACGGAGAAACGGAGGAACGGAGAAACGGAGAAACGGAGAAACGGAGAAGCGGAGAAACGGAGAAACGGAGAAACGGAGAATCGGAGAAACGGATAAACGGAGAAACGGAGAAACGGAGAAACGGAGAAACGGAGAAACGGAGAAACGGAGAAACGGAGAAACGGAGAAACGGAGAAACGGAGAAACGGAGAAACGGAGAAACGGAGAAACGGAGAAACGGAGAAACGGAGAAACGGAGAAACGGAGAAACGGAGAAACGGAGAAACGGAGAAACGGAGAAGCGGAGAAGCGGAGAAACGGAGAAGTGGAGAAACGGAGAAACGGAGAAACGGAGAAACGGAGAAACGGAGAAACGGAGAAACGGAGAAACGGAGAAACGGAGAAACGGAGAAACGGAGAAACGGAGAAACGGAGAAACGGAGAAACGGAGAAACGGAGAAACGGAGAAGCGGAGAAGCGGAGAAACGGAGAAGTGGAGAAACGGAGAAACGGAGAAACGGAGAAACGGAGAAACGGAGAAACGGAGAAACGGAGAAACGGAGAAACGGAGAAACGGAGAAACGAAGAAAGAAACGGAGAAACGAACAAAGAAACGGTGAAACGGAGAAACGGAGAAACGGAGAAACGGAGAAACGGAGAAACGGAGAAACGGAGAAACGGAGAAACGGAGAAACGGAGAAACGGAGAAACGGAGAAACGGAGAAACGGAGAAACGGAGAAACGGAGAAACGGAGAAACGGAGAAGCGGAGAAGCGGAGAAACGGAGAAGCGGAGAAACGGAGAAACGGAGAAACGGAGAAACGGAGAAACGGAGAAACGGAGAAACGGAGAAACGGAGAAACGGCGAAACGGAGAAACGGGGAAACGGAGAAACGGAGAAACGGAGAAACGGAGAAACGGAGAAACGGAGAAACGGAGAAGCGGAGAAACGGAGAAACGGAGAAACGGAGAAACGGAGAAACGGAGAAACGGAGAAACGGAGAAACGGAGAAACGGAGAAACGGAGAAACGGAGAAACGGAGAAACGGAGAAACGGAGAAACGGAGAAACGGAGAAACGGAGAAACGGAGAAACGGAGAAACGGAGAAACGGAGAAACGGAGAAACGGAGAAACGGAGAAACGGAGAAACGGAGAAACGGAGAAACGGAGAAACGGAGAAACGGAGAAACGGAGAAACGGAGAAACGGAGAAACGGAGAAACGGAGAAACGGAGAAACGGAGAAGCGGAGAAACGGAGAAACGGAGAAACGGAGAAACGGAGAAACGGAGAAACGGAGAAACGGAGAAACGGAGAAACGGAGAAACGGAGAAACGGAGAAACGGAGAAACGGAGAAACGGAGAAACGGAGAAACGGAGAAACGGAGAAACGGAGAAACGGAGAAGCGGAGAAACGGAGAAACGGAGAAACGGAGAAACGGAGAAACGGAGAAACGGAGAAACGGAGAAACGGAGAAACGGAGAAACGGAGAAACGAAGGAAGAAACGGAGAAACGAAGAAAGAAACGGAGAAACGAAGAAAGAAACGGAGAAGCGAAGAAAGAAACGGAGAAGCGAAAAAAGACAAGAAGAAACGAAGAAAGAAACCGAGAAACGAAGAACGGAATGATGAATAGAAGAAAGAAATGGAGAAACGAAGAAAGAAACGGAAAATCGAAGAAAGAAACGGAGAAACGAAGAAAGAAACGGAGAAACGAACAAAGAAACGGTGAAACGGAGAAACGGAGAAACTGAGAAACCGAGAAACGGAGAAACTGAGAAACAGAGAAACCGAGGAACGGAGAAACCGAGAAACGCAGCACCGGAGAAACGGAGGAACGGAGAAACGGAGAAACGGAGAAGCCGAGAAACAGAGAAACCGAGGAACGGAGAAACGGAGAAACGGAGAAACGGAGAAACGGAGAAACGGAGGAACGGAGAAACGGAGAAACGGAGAAACGGAGAAGCGGAGAAACGGAGAAACGGAGAAACGGAGAAACGGAGAAACGGATAAACGGAGAAACGGAGAAACGGAGAAACGGAGAAACGGAGAAACGGAGAAACGGAGAAACGGAGAAACGGAGAAACGGAGAAACGGAGTAACGGAGAAACGGAGAATCGGAGAAACGGAGAAACGGAGAAACGGAGAAACGGAGAAACGGAGAAACGGAGAAACGGAGAAACGGAGAAACGGCGAAACGGAGAAACGGAGAAACGGAGAAACGGAGAAACGGAGAAACGGAGAAACGGAGTAACGGAGAAACGGAGAATCGGAGAAACGGAGAAACGGAGAAACGGAGAAACGGAGAAACGGAGAAACGGCGAAACGGAGAAACGGAGACACGGAGAAACGGAGAAACGGAGAAACGGAGAAACGGAGAAACGGAGAAGCGGAGAAGCGGAGAAACGGAGAAACGGAGAAACGGAGAAACGGAGAAACGGAGAAACGGAGAAACGGAGAAACGGAGAAACGGAGAAACGGAGAAACGGAGAAACGGAGTAACGGAGAAACGGAGAAACGGAGAAACGGAGAAACGGAGAAACGGAGAAACGGAGAAACGGAGAAACGGAGAAACGGAGAAACGGAGAAACGGAGAAACGGAGAAACGGAGAAACGGAGAAACGGAGAAACGGAGAAGTGGAGAAACGGAGAAACGGAGAAACGGAGAAACGGAGAAACGGAGAAACGGAGAAACGGAGAAACGGAGAAACGGAGAAACGGAGAAACGAAGGAAGAAACGGAGAAACGAAGAAAGAAACGGAGAAACGAAGAAAGAAACGGAGAAGCGAAGAAAGAAACGGAGAAGCGAAAAAAGACAAGAAGAAACGAAGAAAGAAACCGAGAAACGAAGAACGGAATGATGAATAGAAGAAAGAAATGGAGAAACGAAGAAAGAAACGGAAAATCGAAGAAAGAAACGGAGAAACGAAGAAAGAAACGGAGAAACGAACAAAGAAACGGTGAAACGGAGAAACGGAGAAACTGAGAAACCGAGAAACGGAGAAACTGAGAAACAGAGAAACCGAGGAACGGAGAAACCGAGAAACGCAGCACCGGAGAAACGGAGGAACGGAGAAACGGAGAAACGGAGAAGCCGAGAAACAGAGAAACCGAGGAACGGAGAAACGGAGAAACGGAGAAACGGAGAATCGGAGAAACGGAGAAACGGAGGAACGGAGAAACGGAGAAACGGAGAAACGGAGAAGCGGAGAAACGGAGAAACGGAGAAACGGAGAAACGGAGAAACGGATAAACGGAGAAACGGAGAAACGGAGAAACGGAGAAACGGAGAAACGGAGAATCGGAGAAACGGAGAAACGGAGAAACGGAGTAACGGAGAAACGGAGAATCGGAGAAACGGAGAAACGGAGAATCGGAGAAACGGAGAAACGGAGAAACGGAGAAACGGAGAAACGGAGAAACGGAGAAACGAAGGAAGAAACGGAGAAACGAAGAAAGAAACGGAGAAACGAAGAAAGAAACGGAGAAGCGAAGAAAGACACGAAGAAACGAAGTAAGAAACCGAGAAACGAAGAACGGAATGAAGAATAGAAGAAAGAAATGGAGAAACGAAGAAAGAAACGGAAAATCGAAGAAAGAAACGGAGAAACGAAGAAAGAAACGGAGAAACGAAGAAAGAAACGGAGAAACGAACAAAGAAACGGAGAAACGAACAAAGAAACGGAGAAACGAAGAAATAAACGGAGAAACGGAGAAAGAAACGGAGGAACGAACAAAGAACCGGTGAAACGGAGAAACGGAGAAACGGAGAAACTAAGAAACCGAGAAACGGGGAAACGGAGAAACAGAGAAACAGAGAAACCGAGAAACGGAGAAACCGAGAAACGGAGCACCGGAGAAACGGAGGAACGGAGAAAGGGAGAAACGGAGACACGGAGAAACGGAGAAACGGAGAAACGGAGAAACGGAGAAACGGAGAAACGGAGAAACGGAGAAACGGAGAAACGGAGAAACGGAGAAACGGAGAAACGGAGAAACGGAGAAACGGAGAAACGGAGAAACGGAGAAACGGAGAAACGGAGAAACGGAGAAACGGAGAAACGGAGAAACGGAGAAACGGAGAAACGGAGAAACGGAGAAACGGAGAAACGGAGAAACGGAGAAACGGAGAAACGGAGAAACGGAGAAACGGCGAAACGGAGAAACGGAGAAACGGAGAAACGGAGAAACGGAGAAACGGAGAAACGGAGAAACGGAGAAACGGAGAAACGGAGAAACGGAGAAACGGAGAAACGGAGAAACGGAGAAACGGAGAAACGGAGAAACGGAGAAACGGAGAAACGGAGAAACGGCGAAACGGAGAAACGGAGAAACGGAGAAACGGAGAAGCGGAGAAACGGAGAAACGGAGAAACGGAGAAACGGAGAAACGGAGATACGGAGAAACGGAGAAACGGAGAAACGAAGGAAGAAACGGAGAAACGAAGAAAGAAACGGAGAAGCGAAGAAAGACGCGAAGAAACGAAGAAAGAAACCGAGAAACGAAGAACGGAGAGATGAATAGAAGAAAGAAATGGAGAAACGAAGACAGAAACGGAAAATCGAAGAAGGAAACAGAGAAACGAAGAAAGAAACGGAGAAACGAACAAAGAAACGGAGAAACGGAGAAACCGAGAAACGGAGAAACGGAGAAACGGAGAAACGGAGAAACGGAGAAACGGAGAAACGGAGAAACGGAGAAACGGAGAAGCGGAGAAGCGGAGAAACGGAGAAACGGAGAAACGGAGAAACGGAGAAACGGAGAAACGGAGAAACGGAGAAACGGAGAAACGGAGAAACGGCGAAACGGAGAAACGGAGAAACGGAGAAACGGAGAAACGGAGAAACGGAGAAACGGAGAAACGGAGAAACGGAGAAACGGAGAAACGGAGAAACGGAGATACGGAGAAACGGAGAAACGGAGAAACGAAGGAAGAAACGGAGAAACGAAGAAAGAAACGGAGAAGCGAAGAAAGACGCGAAGAAACGAAGAAAGAAACCGAGAAACGAAGAACGGAGAGATGAATAGAAGAAAGAAATGGAGAAACGAAGACAGAAACGGAAAATCGAAGAAGGAAACAGAGAAACGAAGAAAGAAACGGAGAAACGAACAAAGAAACGGTGAAACGGAGAAACGGAGAAACGGAGAAACGGAGAAACGGAGAAACGGAGAAACGGAGAAACGGAGAAACGGAGAAACGGAGAAACGGAGAAACGGAGAAGCGGAGAAGCGGAGAAACGGAGAAACGGAGAAACGGAGAAACGGAGAAACGGAGAAACGGAGAAACGGAGAAACGGAGAAACGGAGAAACGGAGAAACGGAGAAACGGCGAAACGGAGAAACGGAGAAACGGAGAAACGGAGAAACGGAGAAACGGAGAAACGGAGAAACGGAGAAACGGAGAAGCGGAGAAACGGAGAAACGGAGAAACGGAGAAACGGAGAAACGGAGAAACGGAGAAACGGAGAAACGGAGAAACGGAGAAACGGAGAAACGGAGAAACGGAGAAACGGAGAAACGGAGAAACGGAGAAACGGAGAAACGGAGAAACGGAGAAACGGAGAAACGGAGAAACGGAGAAACGGAGAAACGGAGAAACGGAGAAACGGAGAAACGGAGAAACGGAGAAACGGAGAAACGGAGAAGCGGAGAAACGGAGAAACGGAGAAACGGAGAAACGGAGAAACGGAGAAACGGAGAAACGGAGAAACGGAGAAACGGAGAAACGGAGAAACGGAGAAACGAAGGAAGAAACGGAGAAACGAAGAAAGAAACGGAGAAACGAAGAAAGAAACGGAGAAGCGAAGAAAGAAACGGAGAAGCGAAAAAAGACAAGAAGAAACGAAGAAAGAAACCGAGAAACGAAGAACGGAATGATGAATAGAAGAAAGAAATGGAGAAACGAAGAAAGAAACGGAAAATCGAAGAAAGAAACGGAGAAACGAAGAAAGAAACGGAGAAACGAACAAAGAAACGGTGAAACGGAGAAACGGAGAAACTGAGAAACCGAGAAACGGAGAAACTGAGAAACAGAGAAACCGAGGAACGGAGAAACCGAGAAACGCAGCACCGGAGAAACGGAGGAACGGAGAAACGGAGAAACGGAGAAGCCGAGAAACAGAGAAACCGAGGAACGGAGAAACGGAGAAACGGAGAAACGGAGAAACGGAGAAACGGAGAAACGGAGAAACGGAGGAACGGAGAAACGGAGAAACGGAGAAACGGAGAAGCGGAGAAACGGAGAAACGGAGAAACGGAGAAACGGAGAAACGGATAAACGGAGAAACGGAGAAACGGAGAAACGGAGAAACGGAGAAACGGAGAAACGGAGAAACGGAGAAACGGAGAAACGGAGTAACGGAGAAACGGAGAATCGGAGAAACGGAGAAACGGAGAAACGGAGAAACGGAGAAACGGAGAAACGGAGAAACGGAGAAACGGAGAAAGGAAGGAAGAAACGGAGAAACGAAGAAAGAAACGGAGAAACGAAGAAAGAAACGGAGAAGCGAAGAAAGACACGAAGAAACGAAGTAAGAAACCGAGAAACGAAGAACGGAATGAAGAATAGAAGAAAGAAATGGAGAAACGAAGAAAGAAACGGAAAATCGAAGAAAGAAACGGAGAAACGAAGAAAGAAACGGAGAAACGAAGAAAGAAACGGAGAAACGAACAAAGAAACGGAGAAACGAACAAAGAAACGGAGAAACGAAGAAATAAACGGAGAAACGGAGAAAGAAACGGAGGAACGAACAAAGAACCGGTGAAACGGAGAAACGGAGAAACGGAGAAACTGAGAAACCGAGAAACGGGGAAACGGAGAAACAGAGAAACAGAGAAACCGAGAAACGGAGAAACCGAGAAACGGAGCACCGGAGAAACGGAGGAACGGAGAAAGGGAGAAACGGAGACACGGAGAAACGGAGAAACGGAGAAACGGAGAAACGGAGAAACGGAGAAACGGAGAAACGGAGAAACGGAGAAACGGAGAAACGGAGAAACGGAGAAACGGAGAAACGGAGAAACGGAGAAACGGAGAAACGGAGAAACGGAGAAACGGAGAAACGGAGAAACGGAGAAACGGAGAAACGGAGAAACGGAGAAACGGAGAAACGGAGAAACGGAGAAACGGAGAAACGGAGAAACGGAGAAACGGAGAAACGGAGAAACGGAGAAACGGAGAAACGGAGAAACGGAGAAACGGAGAAACGGAGAAGCGGAGAAGCGGAGAAACGGAGAAACGGAGAAACGGAGAAACGGAGAAACGGAGAAACGGAGAAACGGAGAAACGGAGAAACGGAGAAACGGAGAAACGGAGAAACGGAGAAACGGAGAAACGGAGAAACGGAGAAACGGAGAAACGGAGAAACGGAGAAACGGAGAAACGGAGAAACGGAGAAACGGAGAAACGGAGAAACGGAGAAACGGAGAAACGGAGAAACGGAGAAACGGAGAAACGGAGAAACGGAGAAACGGAGAAACGGAGAAACGGAGAAGCGGAGAAACGGAGAAACGGAGAAACGGAGAAACGGAGAAACGGAGAAACCGAGAAACGAAGGAAGAAACGGAGAAACGAAGAAAGAAACGGAGAAGCGAAGAAAGACACGAAGAAACGAAGAAAGAAACCGAGAAACGAAGAACGGAATGAAGAATAGAAGAAAGAAATGGAGAAACGAAGAAAGAAACGGAAAATCGAAGAAAGGAACGGAGAAACGAAGAAAGAAACGGAGAAACGAAGAAAGAAACGGAGAAGCGAAGAAAGACACGAAGAAACGAAGAAAGAAACCGAGAAACGAAGAACGGAGAAACGGAAAATCTGAGAAACCGAGAAATGGAGAAACGGAGAAACAGAGAAACGGAGAAGCGGAGAAACAGAGAAACCGAGGAACGGAGAAACCGAGAAACGGAGCACCGGAGAAACGGAGGAACGGAGAAACGGAGAAACGGGGAAACGGAGAAACGGAGAAACGGAGAAACGGAGAAACGGAGAAACGGAGAAACGGAGAAACGGAGAAACGGAGAAACGGAGAAACGGAGAAACGGAGAAACGGAGAAACGGAGAAACGGAGAAACGGAGAAACGGAGAAACGGAGAAACGGAGAAACGGAGAAACGGAGAAACGGAGAAACGGAGAAACGGAGAAACGAAGAAAGAAACGGAGAAACGAAGAAAGAAACGGAAAATCGAAGAAAGACACGAAGAAACGAAGAAAGAAACAGAGAAACGAAGAACGGAATGAAGAATAGAAGAAAGAAATGGAGAAACGAAGGAAGAAACGGAAAATCGAAGAAAGGAACGGAGAAACGAAGAAAGAAACGGAGAAACGAAGAAAGGAACGGAGAAGCGAAGAAAGACACGAAGAAACGAACAATGAAACGGTGAAACGGAGAAACGGAGAAACGGAGAAACTGAGAAACCGAGAAACGGAGAAACCGAGAAACAGAGAAACCGAGGAACGGAGAAACCGAGAAACGGAGCACCGGAGAAACGGAGGAACGGAGAAACGGAGAAACGGAGAAACGGAGAAACGGAGAAACGGAGAAACGGAGAAGCGGAGAAACGGAGAAACGGAGAAACGGAGAAACGGAGAAACGGAGAAGCGGAGAAACGGAGAAACAGAGAAACGGAGAAACGGAGAAACGGAGAAACGGAGAAACGGAGAAACGGACAAACGGAGAAACGGAGAAACGGAGAAACGGAGAAACGGAGAAACGGAGAAACGGAGAAACGGAGAAACGGAGAAGCGGAGAAACAGAGAAACCGAGGAACGGAGAAACCGAGAAACGGAGCACCGGAGAAACGGAGGAACGGAGAAACGGAGAAACGGAGAAACGGAGAAACGGAGAAACGGAGAAACGGAGAAACGAAGAAAGAAACGGAGAAACGAAGAAAGAAACGGAAAATCGAAGAAAGACACGAAGAAACGAAGAAAGAAACAGAGAAACGAAGAACGGAATGAAGAATAGAAGAAAGAAATGGAGAAACGAAGAAAGAAACGGAGAAGCGAAGAAAGACACGAAGAAACGAAGAAAGAAACCGAGAAACGAAGAACGGAGAAACGGAAAAACTGAGAAACCGAGAAACGGAGAAACGGAGAAACAGAGAAACGGAGAAGCAGAGAAACAGAGAAACCGAGGAACGGAGAAACCGAGAAACGGAGCACCGGAGAAACGGAGGAACGGAGAAACGGAGAAACGGGGAAACGGAGAAACGGAGAAACGGAGAAACGGAGAAACGGAGAAACGGAGAAACGGAGAAACGGAGAAACGGAGAAACGGAGAAACGGAGAAACGGAGAAACGGAGAAACGGAGAAACGGAGAAACGGAGAAACGGAGAAACGGAGAAACGAAGAAAGAAACGGAGAAACGAAGAAAGAAACGGAAAATCGAAGAAAGACACGAAGAAACGAAGAAAGAAACAGAGAAACGAAGAACGGAATGAAGAATAGAAGAAAGAAATGGAGAAACGAAGAAAGAAACGGAAAATCGAAGAAAGGAACGGAGAAACGAAGAAAGAAACGGAGAAACGAAGAAAGGAACGGAGAAGCGAAGAAAGACACGAAGAAACGAACAATGAAACGGTGAAACGGAGAAACGGAGAAACGGAGAAACGGAGAAACGGAGAAACGGAGAAGCGGAGAAACGGAGAAACGGAGAAACGGAGAAACGGAGAAACGGAGAAGCGGAGAAACGGAGAAACGGAGAAACGGAGAAACGGACAAACGGAGAAACGGAGAAACGGAGAAACGGAGAAGCGGAGAAACAGAGAAACCGAGGAACGGAGAAACCGAGAAACGGAGCACCGGAGAAACGGAGGAACGGAGAAACGGAGAAACGGGGAAACGGAGAAACGGAGAAACGGAGAAACGGAGAAACGGAGAAACGGAGAAACGGAGAAACGGAGAAACGGAGAAACGGAGAAACGGAGAAACGGGGAAACGGAGAAACGGAGAAACGGAGAAACGGAGAAACGGAGAAACGGAGAAACGGAGAAACGGAGAAACGGAGAAACGGAGAAACGGAGAAACGGAGAAACGGAGAAACGGAGAAACGGAGAAACGGAGAAACGGAGAAACGGAGAAACGGAGAAACGGAGAAACGGAGAAACGGAGAAACGGAGAAACGGAGAAACGGAGAAACGAAGAAAGAAACGGAGAAACGAAGAAAGAAACGGAGAAACGAAGAAAGAAACGGAAAATCGAAGAAAGACACGAAGGAACGAAGAAAGAAACAGAGAAACGAAGAACGGAATGAAGAATAGAAGAAAGAAATGGAGAAACGAAGGAAGAAACGGAAAATCGAAGAAAGGAACGGAGAAACGAAGAAAGAAACGGAGAAACGAAGAAAGGAACGGAGAAGCGAAGAAAGACACGAAGAAACGAACAATGAAACGGTGAAACGGAGAAACGGAGAAACGGAGAAACTGAGAAACCGAGAAACGGAGAAACCGAGAAACAGAGAAACCGAGGAACGGAGAAACCGAGAAACGGAGCACCGGAGAAACGGAGGAACGGAGAAACGGAGAAACGGAGAAACGGAGAAACGGAGAAGCGGAGAAACGGAGAAACGGAGAAACGGAGAAACGGAGAAACGGAGAAGCGGAGAAACGGAGAAACGGAGAAACGGAGAAACGGAGAAACGGAGAAACGGAGAAACGGAGAAACGGACAAACGGAGAAACGGAGAAACGGAGAAACGGAGAAACGGAGAAACGGAGAAACGGAGAAACGGAGAAACTGAGAAACGGAGAAACGGAGAAACGGAGAAACGGAGAAGCGGAGAAACAGAGAAACCGAGGAACGGAGAAACCGAGAAACGGAGCACCGGAGAAACGGAGGAACGGAGAAACGGAGAAACGGAGAAACGGAGAAACGGAGAAACGGAGAAACGGAGAAACGGAGAAACGAAGAAAGAAACGGAGAAACGAAGAAAGAAACGGAAAATCGAAGAAAGACACGAAGAAACGAAGAAAGAAACAGAGAAACGAAGAACGGAATGAAGAATAGAAGAAAGAAATGGAGAAACGAAGAAAGAAACGGAGAAGCGAAGAAAGACACGAAGAAACGAAGAAAGAAACCGAGAAACGAAGAACGGAGAAACGGAAAAACTGAGAAACCGAGAAACGGAGAAACGGAGAAACAGAGAAACGGAGAAGCAGAGAAACAGAGAAACCGAGGAACGGAGAAACCGAGAAACGGAGCACCGGAGAAACGGAGGAACGGAGAAACGGAGAAACGGGGAAACGGAGAAACGGAGAAACGGAGAAACGGAGAAACGGAGAAACGGAGAAACGGAGAAACGGAGAAACGGAGAAACGGAGAAACGGAGAAACGGAGAAACGGAGAAGCGGAGAAACGGAGAAACGGAGAAACGGAGAAACGGAGAAACGGAGAAACGGAGAAACGGAGAAACGGAGAAACGGAGAAACGGAGAAACGGAGAAACGGAGAAACGGAGAAACGGAGAAACGGAGAAACGGAGAAACGGAGAAACGGAGAAACGGTGAAGCGGAGAAACGGAGAAACGGAGAAACGGAGAAACGGAGAAACCGAGAAACGAAGGAAGAAACGGAGAAACGAAGAAAGAAACGGAGAAGCGAAGAAAGACACGAAGAAACGAAGAAAGAAACCGAGAAACGAAGAACGGAATGAAGAATAGAAGAAAGAAATGGAGAAACGAAGAAAGAAACGGAAAATCGAAGAAAGGAACGGAGAAACGAAGAAAGAAACGGAGAAACGAAGAAAGAAACGGAGAAGCGAAGAAAGACACGAAGAAACGAAGAAAGAAACCGAGAAACGAAGAACGGAGAAACGGAAAATCTGAGAAACCGAGAAACGGAGAAACGGAGAAACAGAGAAACGGAGAAGCGGAGAAACAGAGAAACCGAGGAACGGAGAAACCGAGAAACGGAGCACCGGAGAAACGGAGGAACGGAGAAACGGAGAAACGGGGAAACGGAGAAACGGAGAAACGGAGAAACGGAGAAACGGAGAAACGGAGAAACGGAGAAACGGAGAAACGGAGAAACGGAGAAACGGAGAAACGGAGAAACGGAGAAACGGAGAAACGGAGAAACGAAGAAAGAAACGGAGAAACGAAGAAAGAAACGGAAAATCGAAGAAAGACACGAAGAAACGAAGAAAGAAACAGAGAAACGAAGAACGGAATGAAGAATAGAAGAAAGAAATGGAGAAACGAAGGAAGAAACGGAAAATCGAAGAAAGGAACGGAGAAACGAAGAAAGAAACGGAGAAACGAAGAAAGGAACGGAGAAGCGAAGAAAGACACGAAGAAACGAACAATGAAACGGTGAAACGGAGAAACGGAGAAACGGAGAAACTGAGAAACCGAGAAACGGAGAAACCGAGAAACAGAGAAACCGAGGAACGGAGAAACCGAGAAACGGAGCACCGGAGAAACGGAGGAACGGAGAAACGGAGAAACGGAGAAACGGAGAAACGGAGAAACGGAGAAACGGAGAAGCGGAGAAACGGAGAAACGGAGAAACGGAGAAACGGAGAAACGGAGAAGCGGAGAAACGGAGAAACGGAGAAACGGAGAAACGGAGAAACGGAGAAACGGAGAAACGGAGAAACGGACAAACGGAGAAACGGAGAAACGGAGAAACGGAGAAACGGAGAAACGGAGAAACGGAGAAACGGAGAAACGGAGAAACGGAGAAACGGAGAAACGGAGAAACGGAGAAGCGGAGAAACAGAGAAACCGAGGAACGGAGAAACCGAGAAACGGAGCACCGGAGAAACGGAGGAACGGAGAAACGGAGAAACGGAGAAACGGAGAAACGGAGAAACGGAGAAACGGAGAAACGGAGAAACGGAGAAACGGAGAAACGAAGAAAGAAACGGAGAAACGAAGAAAGAAACGGAAAATCGAAGAAAGACACGAAGAAACGAAGAAAGAAACAGAGAAACGAAGAACGGAATGAAGAATAGAAGAAAGAAATGGAGAAACGAAGAAAGAAACGGAGAAGCGAAGAAAGACACGAAGAAACGAAGAAAGAAACCGAGAAACGAAGAACGGAGAAACGGAAAAACTGAGAAACCGAGAAACGGAGAAACGGAGAAACAGAGAAACGGAGAAGCAGAGAAACAGAGAAACCGAGGAACGGAGAAACCGAGAAACGGAGCACCGGAGAAACGGAGGAACGGAGAAACGGAGAAACGGGGAAACGGAGAAACGGAGAAACGGAGAAACGGAGAAACGGAGAAACGGAGAAACGGAGAAACGGAGAAACGGAGAAACGGAGAAACGGAGAAACGGAGAAACGGAGAAACGAAGAAAGAAACGGAGAAACGAAGAAAGAAACGGAAAATCGAAGAAAGACACGAAGAAACGAAGAAAGAAACAGAGAAACGAAGAACGGAATGAAGAATAGAAGAAAGAAATGGAGAAACGAAGAAAGAAACGGAATATCGAAGAAAGGAACGGAGAAACGAAGAAAGAAACGGAGAAACGAAGAAAGGAACGGAGAAGCGAAGAAAGACACGAAGAAACGAACAATGAAACGGTGAAACGGAGAAACGGAGAAACGGAGAAACTGAGAAACCGAGAAACGGAGAAACCGAGAAACAGAGAAACCGAGGAACGGAGAAACCGAGAAACGGAGAACCGGAGAAACGGAGGAACGGAGAAACGGAGAAACGGAGAAACGGAGAAACGGAGAAACGGAGAAACGGAGAAACGGAGAAACGGAGAAACGGAGAAACGGAGAAGCGGAGAAGCGGGGAAACGGAGAAACGGAGAAACGGAGAAACGGAGAAACGGAGAAACGGAGAAACGGAGAAACGGAGAAACGGAGAAACGGAGAAACGGAGAAACGGGGAAACGGAGAAACGGAGAAACGGAGAAACGGAGAAACGGGGAAACGGAGAAACGTAGAAACGGAGAAACGGAGAAACGGAGAAACGGAGAAACGGAGAAACGGAGAAACGGAGAAACGGAGAAACGGAGAAACGGAGAAACGGAGAAACGGAGAAACGGAGAAACGGAGAAACGGAGAAACGGAGAAACGGAGAAACGGAGAAACGGAGAAACGGAGAAACGGAGAAACGGAGAAACGGAGAAACGGAGAAACGGAGAAACGGAGAAACGGAGAAGGAAACGGAGAAGCGAAGAATGACACGAAGAAACGAAGAAAGAAACCGAGAAACAAAGAACGGAATGAAGAATAGAAGAAATAAATGGAGAAACGAAGAAAGAAACGGAGAAACGAAGAAAGAAACGGAGAAGCGAAGAAAGACACGAAGAAACGAAGAAAGAAACCGAGAAACGAAGAACGGAATGATGAATAGAAGAAAGAAATGGAGAAACGAAGACAGAAACGGAAAATCGAAGAAAGAAACGGAGAAACGGAGAAACGGAGAAACGGAGAAACGGAGAAACTGAGAAACCGAGAAACGGAGAAGCCGAGAAACAGAGAAACCGAGGAACGGAGAAACGGAGAAACGGAGCACCGGAGAAACGGAGGAACGGAGAAACGGAGAAACGGAGAAACGGTGAAACGGAGAAACGGAGACACGGAGACACGGAGAAACGGAGAAACGGAGAAACGGAGAAACGGAGAAACGGAGAAACGGAGGAAGAAACGGAGAAACGAAGAAAGAAACGGAGAAGCGAAGAAAAACACGAAGAAACGAAGAAAGAAACGGAAAATCGAAGAAAGAAACGGAGAAACGAAGAAAGAAACGGAGAAGCGAAGAAAGACACGAAGAAACGCAGAAAGAAACCGAGAAACGAAGAACGGAATGATGAATAGAAGAAAGAAATGGAGAAACGAAGAGAGAAACGGAAAATCGAAGAAAGAAACGGAGAAACGGAGAAACGGAGAAACGGAGAAACCGAGAAACCGAGAAACGGAGAAACCGAGAAACAGAGAAACCGAGGAACGGAGAAACCGAGAAACGGAGCACCGGAGAAACGGAGGAACGGTGAAACGGAGAAACGGAGAAACGGAGAAACGGAGAAACGGAGAAACGGAGAAGCGGAGAAACGGAGAAACGGAGAAACGGAGAAACGGAGAAACGGAGAAACGGAGAAACGAAGAAAGAAACGGAGAAACGAAGAAAGAAACGGAGAAGCGAAGAAAGAAACCGAGAAACGAAGAACGGAATGTAGAATAGAAGAAAGAAATGGAGAAACGAAGAAAGAAACGGAGAAACGAAGAAAGAAACGGAGAAACGAACAAAGATACGGAGAAACGAACAAAAAAACGGAGGAACGAAGAAAGAAACGGTGAAACGAACATAGAAACGGAAAAACGAACAAAGAAACGGAGAAACGGAGAAATAAATGGAGAAACGAAGAAATAAACGGAGAAACGGAGAAAGAAACGGAGGAACGAAGAAATAAACGGAGAAACGGAGAAAGAAACGGAGGATCGGAGAAACGGAGAAAGAAACGGAGGATCGGAGAAACGGAGAAACGGAGAAATGGAGAAACGGAGAAACGGAGAAACGGAGAAACGGAGAAACGGAGAAACGGAGAAACGGAGAAACGGAGAAACGGAGAAACGGAGAAACGGAGAAACTGAGAAACCGAGAAACGGAGAAACGGAGAAACGGAGAAACGGAGAAACGGAGAAACGGAGAAGCGGAGAAACAGAGAAACCGAGGAACGGAGAAACCGAGAAACGGAGCACCGGAGAAACGGAGAAACGGAGAAGCGGAGAAACGGAGAAACGGAGAAACGGAGAAACGGAGAAACGGAGAAACGGAGAAACGGAGAAACGGAGAAACGAAGAAATAAACGGAGAAACGGAGAAAGAAACGGAGGAACTAACAAAGAAAAGGTGAAACGGAAAAACGGAGAAACGGAGAAACGGAGAAACGGAGAAACGGAGAAACGGAGAAACGGAGAAACGGAGAAACGGAGAAACGGAGAAACGGAGAAACGGAGAAACGGAGAAACGGAGAAACGGAGAAACGGAGAAACGGAGAAACGGAGAAACGGAGAAACGGAGAAACGGAGAAACGGAGAAACGGAGAAACGGAGGAAGAAACGGAGAAAC
Source organism: Ptiloglossa arizonensis (assembly GCF_051014685.1). Taxonomy (NCBI): domain Eukaryota; kingdom Metazoa; phylum Arthropoda; class Insecta; order Hymenoptera; family Colletidae; genus Ptiloglossa; species Ptiloglossa arizonensis. The sequence goes on from NW_027479897.1 coordinate 31,987, forward strand.
GAAGAAAGAAACGGAGAAGCGAAGAAAGACACGAAGAAACGAAGAAAGAAACCGAGAAACGAAGAACGGAATGAAGAATAGAAGAAAGAAATGGAGAAACGAAGAAAGAAACGGAAAATCGAAGAAAGAAACGGAGAAACGAAGAAAGAAACGGAGAAGCGAAGAAAGACACGAAGAAACGGAGAAAGAAACCGAGAAACGAAGAACGGAATGATGAATAGAAGAAAGAAATGGAGAAACGAAGACAGAAACGGAAAATCGAAGAAAGAAACGGAGAAACGGAGAAACGGAGAAACGGAGAAACTGAGAAACCGAGAAACGGAGAAACCGAGAAACAGAGAAACCGAGGAACGGAGAAACCGAGAAACGGAGCACCGGAGAAACGGAGGAACGGAGAAACGGAGAAACGGAGAAACGGAGAAACGGAGAAACGAAGGAAGAAACGGAGAAACGAAGAAAGAAACGGAGAAGCGAAGAAAGACACGAAGAAACGAAGAAAGAAACCGAGAAACGAAGAACGGAATGAAGAATAGAAGAAAGAAATGGAGAAACGAAGAAAGAAACGGAAAATCGAAGAAAGAAACGGAGAAACGAAGAAAGAAACGGAGAAACGAAGAAAGAAACGGAGAAGCGAAGAAAGACACGAAGAAACGAAGAAAGAAACCGAGAAACGAAGAACGGAATGATGAATAGAAGAAAGAAATGGAGAAACGAAGACAGAAACGGAAAATCGAAGAAAGAAACGGAGAAACGGAGAAACGGAGAAACGGAGAAATTGAGAAACCGAGAAACGGAGAAGCCGAGAAACAGAGAAACCGAGGAACGGAGAAACGGAGAAACGGAGAAACGGAGAAACGGAGAAACGAAGGAAGAAACGGAGAAGCGAAGAAAGACACGAAGAAACGAAGAAAGAAACCGAGAAACGAAGAACGGAATGAAGAATAGAAGAAAGAAATGGAGAAACGAAGAAAGAAACGGAAAATCGAAGAAACAAACCGAGAAACGAAGAAAGAAACGGAGAAGCGAAGAAAGTCACGAAGAAACGGAGAAAGAAACCGAGAAGCGAAGAACGGAATGATGAATAGAAGAAAGAAATGGAGAAACGAAGACAGAAACGGAAAATCGAAGAAAGAAACGGAGAAACGGAGAAACCGAGAAACCGAGAAACGGAGAAACCGAGAAACAGAGAAACCGAGGAACGGAGAAACCGAGAAACGGAGCACCGGAGAAACGGAGGAACGGAGAAACGGAGAAACGGAGAAACGGAGAAACGGAGAAACGGAGAAACGGAGAAACGGAGAAGCGGAGAAACGGAGAAACGGAGAAACGGAGAAACGGAGAAACGGAGAAACGGAGAAACGAAGAAAGAAACGGAGAAACGAAGAAAGAAACGGAGAAACGGAGAAATAAATGGAGAAACGAAGAAATAAACGGAGAAACGGAGAAAGAAACGGAGGAACGAAGAAATAAACGGAGAAACGGAGAAAGAAACGGAGGAACGGAGAAACGGAGAAACGGAGAAGTGGAGAAACGGAGAAACGGAGAAACGGAGAAACGGAGAAACGGAGAAACGGAGAAACGGAGAAACGGAGAAACGGAGAAACGGAGAAACGGAGAAACGGAGAAACGGAGAAACGGAGAAACGGAGAAACGGAGAAACGGAGAAACGGAGAAACGGAGAAACGGAGAAACGGAGAAACGGAGAAACGGAGAAACTGAGAAACCGAGAAACGGAGAAACGGAGAAACGGAGAAACGGAGAAACGGAGAAGCGGAGAAACAGAGAAACCGAGGAACGGAGAAACCGAGAAACGGGGCACCGGAGAAACGGAGAAACGGAGAAGCGGAGAAACGGAGAAACGGAGAAACGGAGAAACGGAGAAACGGAGAAACGAAGAAATAAACGGAGAAACGGAGAAAGAAACGGAGGAACTAACAAAGAAACGGTGAAACGGAAAAACGGAGAAACGGAGAAACGGAGAAACGGAGAAACGGAGAAAAGGAGAAACGGAGAAACGGAGAAACGGAGAAACGGAGAAACGGAGAAACGGAGAAACGGAGAAACGGAGAAACGGAGAAGCGGAGAAACGGAGAAACGGAGAAACGGAGAAACGGAGAAACGGAGAAACGGAGAAACGAAGGAAGAAACGGAGAAGCGAAGAAAGACACGAAGAAACGAAGAAAGAAACCGAGAAACGAAGAACGGAATGAAGAATAGAAGAAAGAAATGGAGAAACGAAGAAAGAAACGGAAAATCGAAGAAACAAACGGAGAAACGAAGAAAGAAACGGAGAAGCGAAGAAAGACACGAAGAAACGGAGAAAGAAACCGAGAAACGAAGAACGCAATGATGAATAGAAGAAAGAAATGGAGAAACGAAGACAGAAACGGAAAATCGAAGAAAGAAACGGAGAAACGGAGAAACGGAGAAACGGAGAAACTGAGAAACTGAGAAACCGAGAAACGGAGAAACCGAGAAACAGAGAAACCGAGGAACGGAGAAACCGAGAAACGGAGCACCGGAGAAACGGAGGAACGGAGAAACGGAGAAACGGAGAAACGGAGAAACGGAGAAACGGAGAAGCGGAGAAACGGAGAAACGGAGAAACGGAGAAACGGAGAAACGGAGAAACGGAGAAACGGAGAAACGGAGAAACGGAGAAACGGAGAAACGAAGAAAGAAACGGAGAAACGAAGAAAGAAACGGAGAAGCGAAGAAAGAAACCGAGAAACGAAGAACGGAATGAAGAATAGAAGAAAGAAATGGAGAAACGAAGAAAGAAACGGAAAATCGAAGAAAGAAACGGAGAAACGAAGAAAGAAACGGAGAAGCGAAGAAAGACACGAAGAAACGGAGAAAGAAACCGAGAAACGAAGAACGGAATGATGAATAGAAGAAAGAAACGGAAAATCGAAGAAAGAAACGGAGAAACGGAGAAACGGAGCACCGGAGAAACGGAGAAACGGAGAAACTGAGAAACCGAGAAACGGAGAAACCGAGAAACGGAGAAACGGAGAAGCGGAGAAACGGAGAAACGGAGAAACGGAGAAACGGAGAAACGGAGAAACGGAGAAACGAAGAAAGAAACGGAGAAACGAAGAAAGAAACGGAGAAACGGAGAAATAAATGGAGAAACGAAGAAATAAACGGAGAAACGGAGAAAGAAACGGAGGAACGAAGAAATAAACGGAGAAACGGAGAAAGAAACGGAGGAACGGAGAAACGGAGAAACGGAGAAGTGGAGAAACGGAGAAACGGAGAAACGGAGAAACGGAGAAACGGAGAAACGGAGAAACGGAGAAACGGAGAAACGGAGAAACGGAGAAACGGAGAAACGGAGAAACGGAGAAACGGAGAAACGGAGAAACGGAGAAACGGAGAAACGGAGAAACGGAGAAACGGAGAAACGGAGAAACTGAGAAACCGAGAAACGGAGAAACGGAGAAACGGAGAAACGGAGAAACGGAGAAGCGGAGAAACAGAGAAACCGAGGAACGGAGAAACCGAGAAACGGGGCACCGGAGAAACGGAGAAACGGAGAAGCGGAGAAACGGAGAAACGGAGAAACGGAGAAACGGAGAAACGGAGAAACGAAGAAATAAACGGAGAAACGGAGAAAGAAACGGAGGAACTAACAAAGAAACGGTGAAACGGAAAAACGGAGAAACGGAGAAACGGAGAAACGGAGAAACGGAGAAAAGGAGAAACGGAGAAACGGAGAAACGGAGAAACGGAGAAACGGAGAAACGGAGAAACGGAGAAACGGAGAAACGGAGAAACGGAGAAACGGAGAAACGGAGAAACGGAGAAACGGAGAAACGGAGAAACGGAGAAACGGAGAAACGGAGAAACGGAGGAAGAAACGGAGAAACGAAGAAAGAAACGGAGAAGCGAAGAAAGACACGAAGAAACGAAGAAAGAAACCGAGAAACGAAGAACGGAATGAAGAATAGAAGAAAGAAATGGAGAAACGAAGAAAGAAACGGAAAATCGAAGAAAGAAACGGAGAAACGAAGAAAGAAACGGAGAAGCGAAGAAAGACACGAAGAAACGGAGAAAGAAACCGAGAAACGAAGAACGGAATGATGAATAGAAGAAAGAAATGGAGAAACGAAGACAGAAACGGAGAAACGGAGAAACGGAGAAACGGAGAAACGGAGAAACGGAGAAACGGAGAAACTGAGAAACCGAGAAACGGAGAAACCGAGAAACAGAGAAACCGAGGAACGGAGAAACCGAGAAACGGAGCACCGGAGAAACGGAGGAACGGAGAAACGGAGAAACGGAGAAACGGAGAAACGGAGAAACGGAGAAACGGAGAAGCGGAGAAACGGAGAAACGGAGAAACGGAGAAACGGAGAAACGGAGAAACGGAGAAACGGAGAAACGGAGAAACGGAGAAACGGAGAAACGGAGAAACGGAGAAACGGAGAAACGGAGAAACGGAGAAACGGAGAAACGGAGAAACGGAGAAACGGAGAAACGGAGAAACGGAGAAACGAAGGAAGAAACGGAGAAGCGAAGAAAGACACGAAGAAACGAAGAAAGAAACCGAGAAACGAAGAACGGAATGAAGAATAGAAGAAAGAAATGGAGAAACGAAGAAAGAAACGGAAAATCGAAGAAACAAACGGAGAAACGAAGAAAGAAACGGAGAAGCGAAGAAAGACACGAAGAAACGGAGAAAGAAACCGAGAAACGAAGAACGCAATGATGAATAGAAGAAAGAAATGGAGAAACGAAGACAGAAACGGAAAATCGAAGAAAGAAACGGAGAAACGGAGAAACGGAGAAACGGAGAAACTGAGAAACTGAGAAACCGAGAAACGGAGAAACCGAGAAACAGAGAAACCGAGGAACGGAGAAACCGAGAAACGGAGCACCGGAGAAACGGAGGAACGGAGAAACGGAGAAACGGAGAAACGGAGAAACGGAGAAACGGAGAAGCGGAGAAACGGAGAAACGGAGAAACGGAGAAACGGAGAAACGGAGAAACGGAGAAACGGAGAAACGGAGAAACGGAGAAACGGAGAAACGAAGAAAGAAACGGAGAAACGAAGAAAGAAACGGAGAAGCGAAGAAAGAAACCGAGAAACGAAGAACGGAATGAAGAATAGAAGAAAGAAATGGAGAAACGAAGAAAGAAACGGAAAATCGAAGAAAGAAACGGAGAAACGAAGAAAGAAACGGAGAAGCGAAGAAAGACACGAAGAAACGGAGAAAGAAACCGAGAAACGAAGAACGGAATGATGAATAGAAGAAAGAAACGGAAAATCGAAGAAAGAAACGGAGAAACGGAGAAACGGAGAAACGGAGAAACGGAGAAACGGAGAAACTGAGAAACCGAGAAACGGAGAAACCGAGAAACAGAGAAACCGAGGAACGGAGAAACCGAGAAACGGAGCACCGGAGAAACGGAGGAACGGAGAAACGGAGAAACGGAGAAACGGAGAAACGGAGAAACGGAGAAACGGAGAAGCGGAGAAACGGAGAAACGGAGAAACGGAGAAACGGAGAAACGGAGAAACGGAGAAACGGAGAAACGGAGAAACGGAGAAACGGAGAAACGGAGAAACGGAGAAACGGAGAAACGGAGAAACGGAGAAACGGAGAAACGGAGAAACGGAGAAACGGAGAAACGGAGAAACGGAGAAACGGAGAAACGGAGAAACGGAGAAACGGAGAAACGGAGAAACGGAGAAACGAAGGAAGAAACGGAGAAGCGAAGAAAGACACGAAGAAACGAAGAAAGAAACCGAGAAACGAAGAACGGAATGAAGAATAGAAGAAAGAAATGGAGAAACGAAGAAAGAAACGGAAAATCGAAGAAACAAACGGAGAAACGAAGAAAGAAACGGAGAAGCGAAGAAAGACACGAAGAAACGGAGAAAGAAACCGAGAAACGAAGAACGGAATGATGAATAGAAGAAAGAAATGGAGAAACGAAGACAGAAACGGAAAATCGAAGAAAGAAACGGAGAAACGGAGAAACGGAGAAACGGAGAAACTGAGAAACTGAGAAACCGAGAAACGGAGAAACCGAGAAACAGAGAAACCGAGGAACGGAGAAACCGAGAAACGGAGCACCGGAGAAACGGAGGAACGGAGAAACGGAGAAACGGAGAAACGGAGAAACGGAGAAACGGAGAAGCGGAGAAACGGAGAAACGGAGAAACGGAGAAACGGAGAAACGGAGAAACGGAGAAACGGAGAAACGGAGAAACGGAGAAACGAAGAAAGAAACGGAGAAACGAAGAAAGAAACGGAGAAGCGAAGAAAGAAACCGAGAAACGAAGAACGGAATGAAGAATAGAAGAAAGAAATGGAGAAACGAAGAAAGAAACGGAGAAACGAAGAAAGAAACGGAGAAACGAACAAAGATACGGAGAAACAAACAAAGAATCGGAGGAACGAAGAAAGAAACGGTGAAACGAACAAAGAAACGGAAAAACGAACAAAGAAACGGAGAAACGGAGAAATAAATGGAGAAACGAAGAAATAAACGGAGAAACGGAGAAAGAAACGGAGGAACGAAGAAATAATCGGAGAAACGGAGAAAGAAACGGAGGAACGGAGAAACGGAGAAACGGAGAAACGGAGAAACGGAGAAACGGAGAAACGGAGAAACGGAGAAACGGAGAAACGGAGAAACGGAGAAACGGAGAAACGGAGAAACGGAGAAACGGAGAAACGGAGAAACGGAGAAACGGAGAAGCGGAGAAACGGAGAAACGGAGAAACGGAGAAACGGAGAAACGGAGAAACGGAGAAACGGAGAAACGGAGAAACGGAGAAGCGGAGAAACGGAGAAACGGAGAAACGGAGAAACGGAGAAACGGAGAAACGGAGAAACGGAGAAACGGAGAAACGGAGAAACGGAGAAACGGAGAAACGGAGAAACGGAGAAACGGAGAAACGGAGAAACGGAGAAACGGAGAAACGGAGAAACGGAGAAACGGAGAAACGGAGAGACGGAGAAACGGAGAAACGGAGAAACGGAGAAACGGAGAAACGGAGAAACGGAGAAACGGGGCACCGGAGAAACGGAGAAACGGAGAAGCGGAGAAACGGAGAAACGGAGAAACGGAGAAACGGAGAAACGGAGAAACGGAGAAACGAAGAAATAAACGGAGAAACGGAGAAAGAAACGGAGGAACTAACAAAGAAACGGTGAAACGGAAAAACGGAGAAACGGAGAAACGGAGAAACGGAGAAACGGAGAAACGGAGAAACGGAGAAACGGAGAAACGGAGAAACGGAGAAACGGAGAAACGGAGAAACGGAGAAACGGAGAAACGGAGAAACGGAGAAACGGAGAAACGGAGAAACGGAGAAACGGAGAAACGGAGAAACGGAGGAAGAAACGGAGAAACGAAGAAAGAAACGGAGAAGCGAAGAAAGACACGAAGAAACGAAGAAAGAAACCGAGAAACGAAGAACGGAATGAAGAATAGAAGAAAGAAATGGAGAAACGAAGAAAGAAACGGAAAATCGAAGAAAGAAACGGAGAAACGAAGAAAGAAACGGAGAAGCGAAGAAAGACACGAAGAAACGGAGAAAGAAACCGAGAAACGAAGAACGGAATGATGAATAGAAGAAAGAAATGGAGAAACGAAGACAGAAACGGAAAATCGAAGAAAGAAACGGAGAAACGGAGAAACGGAGAAACGGAGAAACGGAGAAACTGAGAAACCGAGAAACGGAGAAACCGAGAAACAGAGAAACCGAGGAACGGAGAAACCGAGAAACGGAGCACCGGAGAAACGGAGGAACGGAGAAACGGAGAAACGGAGAAACGGAGAAACGGAGAAACGGAGAAACGGAGAAGCGGAGAAACGGAGAAACGGAGAAACGGAGAAACGGAGAAACGGAGAAACGGAGAAACGGAGAAACGGAGAAACGGAGAAACGGAGAAATGGAGAAACGGAGAAACGGAGAAACGGAGAAACGGAGAAACGGAGAAACGAAGGAAGAAACGGAGAAGCGAAGAAAGACACGAAGAAACGAAGAAAGAAACCGAGAAACGAAGAACGGAATGAAGAATAGAAGAAAGAAATGGAGAAACGAAGAAAGAAACGGAAAATCGAAGAAACAAACGGAGAAACGAAGAAAGAAACGGAGAAGCGAAGAAAGACACGAAGAAACGGAGAAAGAAACCGAGAAACGAAGAACGGAATGATGAATAGAAGAAAGAAATGGAGAAACGAAGACAGAAACGGAAAATCGAAGAAAGAAACGGAGAAACGGAGAAACGGAGAAACGGAGAAACTGAGAAACTGAGAAACCGAGAAACGGAGAAACCGAGAAACAGAGAAACCGAGGAACGGAGAAACCGAGAAACGGAGCACCGGAGAAACGGAGGAACGGAGAAACGGAGAAACGGAGAAACGGAGAAACGGAGAAACGGAGAAGCGGAGAAACGGAGAAACGGAGAAACGGAGAAACGGAGAAACGGAGAAACGGAGAAACGGAGAAACGGAGAAACGAAGAAAGAAACGGAGAAGCGAAGAAAGACACGAAGAAACGAAGAAAGAAACCGAGAAACGAAGAACGGAATGAAGAATAGAAGAAAGAAATGGAGAAACGAAGAAAGAAACGGAAAATCGAAGAAACAAACGGAGAAACGAAGAAAGAAACGGAGAAGCGAAGAAAGACACGAAGAAACGGAGAAAGAAACCGAGAAACGAAGAACGGAATGATGAATAGAAGAAAGAAATGGAGAAACGAAGACAGAAACGGAAAATCGAAGAAAGAAACGGAGAAACGGAGAAACGGAGAAACGGAGAAACTGAGAAACTGAGAAACCGAGAAACGGAGAAACCGAGAAACAGAGAAACCGAGGAACGGAGAAACCGAGAAACGGAGCACCGGAGAAACGGAGGAACGGAGAAACGGAGAAACGGAGAAACGGAGAAACGGAGAAACGGAGAAACGGAGAAACGGAGAAACGGAGAAGCGGAGAAACGGAGAAACGGAGAAACGGAGAAACGGAGAAACGGAGAAACGGAGAAACGGAGAAACGAAGAAAGAAACGGAGAAACGAAGAAAGAAACGGAGAAGCGAAGAAAGAAACCGAGAAACGAAGAACGGAATGAAGAATAGAAGAAAGAAATGGAGAAACGAAGAAAGAAACGGAGAAACGAAGAAAGAAACGGAGAAACGAACAAAGATACGGAGAAACGAACAAAGAAACGGAGGAACGAAGAAAGAAACGGTGAAACGAACAAAGAAACGGAAAAACGAACAAAGAAACGGAGAAACGGAGAAATAAATGGAGAAACGAAGAAATAAACGGAGAAACGGAGAAAGAAACGGAGGAACGAAGAAATAAACGGAGAAACGGAGAAAGAAACGGAGGAACGGAGAAACGGAGAAACGGAGGAACGGAGAAACGGAGAAACGGAGAAACGGAGAAACGGAGAAACGGAGAAACGGAGAAACGGAGAAACGGAGAAACGGAGAAACGGAGAAACGGAGAAACGGCGAAACGGAGAAACGGAGAAACGGAGAAACGGAGAAACGGAGAAACGGAGAAACGGAGAAACGGAGAAACGGAGAAACGAAGAATCGGAGAAACGGAGAAACGGAGAAACGGAGAAGCGGAGAAACGGAGAAACGGAGAAACGGAGAAACGGAGAAACGGAGAAACGGAGAAACGGAGAAACGAAGAAACGGAGAAGCGGAGAAACGGAGAAACGGAGAAACGGAGAAACGGAGAAACGGAGAAACGGAGAAACGGAGAAACGGAGAAACGGAGAAACGGAGAAACGAAGAAAGAAACGGAGAAACGAAGAAAGACACGAAGAAACGAAGAAAGAAACCGAGAAACGAAGAACGGAATGAAGAATAGAAGAAAGAAATGGAGAAACGAAGAAAGAAACGGAAAATCGAAGAAAGAAACGGAGAAACGAAGAAAGAAACGGAGAAGCGAAGAAAGACACGAAGAAACGGAGAAAGAAACCGAGAAACGAAGAACGGAATGATGAATAGAAGAAAGAAATGGAGAAACGAAGACAGAAACGGAAAATCGAAGAAAGAAACGGAGAAACGGAGAAACGGAGAAACTGAGAAACCGAGAAACGGAGAAACCGAGAAACCGAGAAACAGAGAAACCGAGGAACGGAGAAACCGAGAAACGGAGCACCGGAGAAACGGAGGAACGGAGAAACGGAGAAGCGGAGAAACGGAGAAACGGAGAAACGGAGAAACGGAGAAACGGAGAAACGGAGAAACGGAGAAACGGAGAAACGGAGAAACGGAGAAACGGAGAAACGGAGAAACGGAGAAACGAAGGAAGAAACGGAGAAGCGAAGAAAGACACGAAGAAACGAAGAAAGAAACCGAGAAACGAAGAACGGAATGAAGAATTGAAGAAAGAAATGGAGAAACGAAGAAAGAAACGGAAAATCGAAGAAACAAACGGAGAAACGAAGAAAGAAACGGAGAAGCGAAGAAAGACACGAAGAAACGGAGAAAGAAACCGAGAAACGAAGAACGGAATGATGAATAGAAGAAAGAAATGGAGAAACGAAGACAGAAACGGAAAATCGAAGAAAGAAACGGAGAAACGGAGAAACGGAGAAACGGAGAAACTGAGAAACCGAGAAAGGGAGAAACCGAGAAACAGAGAAACCGAGGAACGGAGAAACCGAGAAACGGAGCACCGGAGAAACGGAGGAACGGAGAAACGGAGAAACGGAGAAACGGAGAAACGGAGAAACGGAGAAGCGGAGAAACGGAGAAACGGAGAAACGGAGAAACGGAGAAACGGAGAAACGGAGAAACGGAGAAACGGAGAAACGGAGAAACGAAGAAAGAAACGGAGAAACGAAGAAAGAAACGGAGAAGCGAAGAAAGAAACCGAGAAACGAAGAACGGAATGAAGAATAGAAGAAAGAAATGGAGAAACGAAGAAAGAAACGGAGAAACGAAGAAAGAAACGGAGAAACGAACAAAGATACGGAGAAACGAACAAAGAAACGGAGGAACGAAGAAAGAAACGGTGAAACGAACAAAGAAACGGAAAAACGAACAAAGAAACGGAGAAACGGAGAAATAAATGGAGAAACGAAGAAATAAACGGAGAAACGGAGAAAGAAACGGAGGAACGAAGAAATAAACGGAGAAACGGAGAAAGAAACGGAGGAACGGAGAAACGGAGAAACGGAGAAACGGAGAAACGGAGAAACGGAGAAACGGAGAAACGGAGAAACGGAGAAACGGAGAAACGGAGAAACGGAGAAACGGAGAAACGGAGAAACGGAGAAACGGAGAAACGGAGAAACGGAGAAACGGAGAAACGGAGAAACGGAGAAACGGAGAAACGGAGAAACGGAGAAACGGAGAAACGGAGAAACGGAGAAACGGAGAAACGGAGAAACGGAGAAACGGAGAAACGGAGAAACGGAGAAACTGAGAAACCGAGAAACGGAGAAACGGAGAAACGGAGAAACGGAGAAACGGAGAAGCGGAGAAACAGAGAAACCGAGGAACGGAGAAACCGAGAAACGGAGCACCGGAGAAACGGAGAAACGGAGAAGCGGAGAAACGGAGAAACGGAGAAACGGAGAAACGGAGAAACGGAGAAACGGAGAAACGGAGAAACGAAGAAATAAACGGAGAAACGGAGGAACTAACAAAGAAACGGTGAAACGGAAAAACGGAGAAACTGAGAAACCGAGAAACGGAGAAACGGAGAAACGGAGAAACGGAGAAACGGAGAAACGGAGAAACGGAGAAACGGAGAAACGGAGAAACGGAGAAACGGAGAAACGGAGAAACGGAGAAACGGAGAAACGGAGAAACGGAGAAACGGAGAAACGGAGAAACGGATAAACGGAGAAACGGAGAAACGGAGAAACGGAGAAACGGAGAAACGGAGAAAGAAACGGAGAAGCGAAGAAAGACACGAAGAAACGAAGAAAGAAACCGAGAAACGAAGAACGGAATGAAGAATAGAAGAAAGAAATGGAGAAACGAAGAAAGAAACGGAAAATCGAAGAAAGAAACGGAGAAACGAAGAAAGAAACGGAGAAGCGAAGAAAGACACGAAGAAACGGAGAAAGAAACCGAGAAACGAAGAACGGAATGATGAATAGAAGAAAGAAATGGAGAAACGAAGACAGAAACGGAAAATCGAAGAAAGAAACGGAGAAACGGAGAAACGGAGAAACGGAGAAACGGAGAAACTGAGAAACCGAGAAACGGAGAAACCGAGAAACAGAGAAACCGAGGAACGGAGAAACCGAGAAACGGAGCACCTGAGAAACGGAGGAACGGAGAAACGGAGAAACGGAGAAACGGAGAAACGGAGAAACGGAGAAACGGAGAAGCGGAGAAACGGAGAAACGGAGAAACGGAGAAACGGAGAAACGGAGAAACGGAGAAACGGAGAAACGGAGAAACGGAGAAACGGAGAAACGGAGAAATGGAGAAACGGAGAAACGGAGAAACGGAGAAACGGAGAAACGGAGAAACGAAGGAAGAAACGGAGAAGCGAAGAAAGACACGAAGAAACGAAGAAAGAAACCGAGAAACGAAGAACGGAATGAAGAATAGAAGAAAGAAATGGAGAAACGAAGAAAGAAACGGAAAATCGAAGAAACAAACGGAGAAACGAAGAAAGAAACGGAGAAGCGAAGAAAGACACGAAGAAACGGAGAAAGAAACCGAGAAACGAAGAACGGAATGATGAATAGAAGAAAGAAATGGAGAAACGAAGACAGAAACGGAAAATCGAAGAAAGAAACGGAGAAACGGAGAAACGGAGAAACGGAGAAACTGAGAAACTGAGAAACCGAGAAACGGAGAAACCGAGAAACAGAGAAACCGAGGAACGGAGAAACCGAGAAACGGAGCACCGGAGAAACGGAGGAACGGAGAAACGGAGAAACGGAGAAACGGAGAAACGGAGAAACGGAGAAGCGGAGAAACGGAGAAACGGAGAAACGGAGAAACGGAGAAACGGAGAAACGGAGAAACGGAGAAACGGAGAAACGAAGAAAGAAACGGAGAAACGAAGAAAGAAACGGAGAAGCGAAGAAAGAAACCGAGAAACGAAGAACGGAATGAAGAATAGAAGAAAGAAATGGAGAAACGAAGAAAGAAACGGAGAAACGAAGAAAGAAACGGAGAAACGAACAAAGATACGGAGAAACGAACAAAGAAACGGAGGAACGAAGAAAGAAACGGTGAAACGAACAAAGAAACGGAAAAACGAACAAAGAAACGGAGAAACGGAGAAATAAATGGAGAAACGAAGAAATAAACGGAGAAACGGAGAAAGAAACGGAGGAACGAAGAAATAAACGGAGAAACGGAGAAAGAAACGGAGGAACGGAGAAACGGAGAAACGGAGAAACGGAGAAACGGAGAAACGGAGAAACGGAGAAACGGAGAAACGGAGAAACGAAGAAAGAATCGGAGAAACGAAGAAAGACACGAAGAAACGAAGAAAGAAACCGAGAAACGAAGAACGGAATGAAGAATAGAAGAAAGAAATGGAGAAACGAAGAAAGAAACGGAAAATCGAAGAAAGAAACGGAGAAACGAAGAAAGAAACGGAGAAGCGAAGAAAGACACGAAGAAACGGAGAAAGAAACCGAGAAACGAAGAACGGAATGATGAATAGAAGAAAGAAATGGAGAAACGAAGACAGAAACGGAAAATCGAAGAAAGAAACGGAGAAACGGTGAAACGGAGAAACGGAGAAACTGAGAAACCGAGAAACGGAGAAACCGAGAAACAGAGAAACCGAGGAACGGAGAAACCGAGAAACGGAGCACCGGAGAAACGGAGGAACGGAGAAACGGAGAAACGGAGAAACGGAGAAACGGAGAAACGGAGAAACGGAGAAGCGGAGAAACGGAGAAACGGAGAAACGGAGAAACGGAGAAACGGAGAAACGGAGAAACGGAGAAACGGAGAAACGGAGAAACGGAGAAACGGAGAAACGGTGAAACGGAGAAACGGAGTAACGGAGAAACGGAGAAACGAAGGAAGAAACGGAGAAGCGAAGAAAGACACGAAGAAACGAAGAAAGAAACCGAGAAACGAAGAACGGAATGATGAATAGAAGAAAGAAATGGAGAAACGAAGACAGAAACGGAAAATCGAAGAAAGAAACGGAGAAGCGAAGAAAGACACGAAGAAACGAAGAAAGAAACCGAGAAACGAAGAACGGAATGAAGAATAGAAGAAAGAAATGGAGAAACGAAGAAAGAAACGGAAAATCGAAGAAAGGAACGGAGAAACGAAGAAAGAAACGGAGAAACGAAGAAAGAAACGGAGAAGCGAAGAAAGACACGAAGAAACGGAGAAAGAAACCGAGAAACGAAGAACGGAGAAACGGAAAAACTGACAAACCGAGAAACGGAGAAACGGAGAAACAGAGAAACGGAGAAGCGGAGAAACAGAGAAACCGAGGAACGGAGAAACCGAGAAACGGAGCACCGGAGAAACGGAGGAACGGAGAAACGGAGAAACGGGGAAACGGAGAAACGGAGAAACGGAGAAACGGAGAAACGGAGAAACGGAGAAACGGAGAAACGGAGAAACGGAGAAACGAAGAAATAAACGGAGAAACGGAGAAAGAAACGGAGGAACTAACAAAGAAACGGTGAAACGGAAAAACGGAGAAACTGAGAAACCGAGAAACGGAGAAACGGAGAAACGGAGAAACGGAGAAACGGAGAAACGGAGAAACGGAGAAACGGAGAAACGGAGAAACGGAGAAACGGAGAAACGGAGAAACGGAGAAACGGAGACACGGAGACACGGAGAAATGGAGAAACGGAGAAACGGAGAAACGGAGGAAGAAACGGAGAAACGAAGAAAGAAACGGAGAAGCGAAGAAAGACACGAAGAAACGAAGAAAGAAACCGAGAAACGAAGAACGGAATGAAGAATAGAAGAAAGAAATGGAGAAACGAAGAAAGAAACGGAAAATCGAAGAAAGAAACGGAGAAACGAAGAAAGAAACGGAGAAGCGAAGAAAGACACGAAGAAAAAGAGAAAGAAACCGAGAAACGAAGAACGGAATGATGAATAGAAGAAAGAAATGGAGAAACGAAGACAGAAACGGAAAATCGAAGAAAGAAACGGAGAAACGGAGAAACGGAGAAACTGAGAAACCGAGAAACGGAGAAACCGAGAAACCGAGAAACAGAGAAACCGAGGAACGGAGAAACCGAGAAACGGAGCACCGGAGAAACGGAGGAACGGAGAAACGGAGAAACGGAGAAACGGAGAAACGGAGAAACGGAGAAACGGAGAAGCGGAGAAACGGAGAAACGGAGAAACGGAGAAACGGAGAAACGGAGAAACGGAGAAACGGAGAAACGGAGAAACGGAGAAATGGAGAAACGGAGAAACGGAGAAACGGAGAAACGAAGGAAGAAACGGAGAAGCGAAGAAAGACACGAAGAAACGAAGAAAGAAACCGAGAAACGAAGAACGGAATGAAGAATTGAAGAAAGAAATGGAGAAACGAAGAAAGAAACGGAAAATCGAAGAAACAAACGGAGAAACGAAGAAAGAAACGGAGAAGCGAAGAAAGACACGAAGAAACGGAGAAAGAAACCGAGAAACGAAGAACGGAATGATGAATAGAAGAAAGAAATGGAGAAACGAAGACAGAAACGGAAAATCGAAGAAAGAAACGGAGAAACGGAGAAACGGAGAAACGGAGAAACTGAGAAACCGAGAAACGGAGAAACCGAGAAACAGAGAAACCGAGGAACGGAGAAACCGAGAAACGGAGCACCGGAGAAACGGAGGAACGGAGAAACGGAGAAACGGAGAAACGGAGAAACGGAGAAACGGAGAAGCGGAGAAACGGAGAAACGGAGAAACGGAGAAACGGAGAAACGGAGAAACGGAGAAACGGAGAAACGGAGAAACGGAGAAACGGAGAAACGAAGAAAGAAACGGAGAAACGAAGAAAGAAACGGAGAAGCGAAGAAAGAAACCGAGAAACGAAGAACGGAATGAAGAATAGAAGAAAGAAATGGAGAAACGAAGAAAGAAACGGAGAAACGAAGAAAGAAACGGAGAAACGAACAAAGATACGGAGAAACGAACAAAGAAACGGAGAAACGAAGAAAGAAACGGTGAAACGAACAAAGAAACGGAAAAACGAACAAAGAAACGGAGAAACGGAGAAATAAATGGAGAAACGAAGAAATAAACGGAGAAACGGAGAAAGAAACGGAGGAACGAAGAAATAAACGGAGAAACGGAGAAAGAAACGGAGGAACGGAGAAACGGAGAAACGGAGAAACGGAGAAACGGAGAAACGGAGAAACGGAGAAACGGAGAAACGGAGAAACGGAGAAACGGAGAAACGGAGAAACGGAGAAACGGAGAAACGGAGAAACGGAGAAACGGAGAAACGGAGAAACGGAGAAACGGAGAAACGGAGAAACGGAGAAACGGAGAAACGGAGAAACGGAGAAACGGAGAAACGGAGAAACGGAGAAACGGAGAAACGGAGAAACGGAGAAACGGAGAAACGGAGAAACGGAGAAACGGAGAAACGGAGAAACGGAGAAACGGAGAAACTGAGAAACCGAGAAACGGAGAAACGGAGAAACGGAGAAACGGAGAAACGGAGAAGCGGAGAAACAGAGAAACCGAGGAACGGAGAAACCGAGAAACGGAGCACCGGAGAAACGGAGAAACGGAGAAGCGGAGAAACGGAGAAACGGAGAAACGGAGAAACGGAGAAACGGAGAAACGGAGAAACGAAGAAATAAACGGAGAAACGGAGGAACTAACAAAGAAACGGTGAAACGGAAAAACGGAGAAACTGAGAAACCGAGAAACGGAGAAACGGAGAAACGGAGAAACGGAGAAACGGAGAAACGGAGAAACGGAGAAACGGAGAAACGGAGAAACGGAGAAACGGAGAAACGGAGAAACGGAGAAACGGAGAAACGGAGAAACGGAGAAACGGAGAAACGGAGAAACGGAGAAACGGAGAAACGGAGAAACGGAGAAACGGAGAAACGGAGAAACGGAGAAACGGATAAACGGAGAAACGGAGAAACGGAGAAACGGAGAAACGGAGAAACGGAGAAACCGAGGAACGGAGAAACCGAGAAACGGAGCACCGGAGAAACGGAGGAACGGAGAAACGGAGAAACGGAGAAACGGAGAAACGGAGAAACGGAGAAACGGAGAAACGGAGCACCGGAGAAACGGAGAAACGGAGAAACGGAGAAACGGAGAAACGGAGAAACGGAGAAACGGAGAAACGGAGAAACGAAGAAAGAAACGGAGAAACGAAGAAAGAAACGGAGAAGCGAAGAAAGAAACCGAGAAACGAAGAACGGAATGAAGAATAGAAGAAAGAAATGGAGAAACGAAGAAAGAAACGGAGAAACGAAGAAAGAAACGGAGAAACGAACAAAGATACGGAGAAACGAACAAAGAAACGGAGGAACGAAGAAAGAAACGGTGAAACGAACAAAGAAACGGAAAAACGAACAAAGAAACGGAGAAACGGAGAAATAAATGGAGAAACGAAGAAATAAACGGAGAAACGGAGAAAGAAACGGAGGAACGAAGAAATAAACGGAGAAACGGAGAAAGAAACGGAGGAACGGAGAAACGGAGAAACGGAGAAACGGAGAAACGGAGAAACGCAGAAACGGAGAAACGGAGAAACCGAGAAACGGAGAAACGGAGAAACGGAGAAACGGAGAAGCGGAGAAACGGAGAAACGGAGAAACGGAGAAACGGAGAAACGGAGAAACGGAGAAACGGAGAAACGGAGAAACGGAGAAACGGAGAGACGGAGAAACGAAGGAAGAAACGGAGAAACGAAGAAAGAAACGGAGAAGCGAAGAAAGAAACCGAGAAACGAAGAACGGAATGAAGAATAGAAGAAAGAAATGGAGAAACGAAGAAAGAAACGGAGAAACGAAGAAAGAAACGGAGAAACGAACAAAGATACGGAGAAACGAACAAAGAAACGGAGAAACGAAGAAAGAAACGGTGAAACGAACAAAGAAACGGAAAAACGAACAAAGAAACGGAGAAACGGAGAAATAAATGGAGAAACGAAGAAATAAACGGAGAAACGGAGAAAGAAACGGAGGAACGAAGAAATAAACGGAGAAACGGAGAAAGAAACGGAGGAACGGAGAAACGGAGAAACGGAGAAACGGAGAAACGGAGAAACGGAGAAACGGAGAAACGGAGAAACGGAGAAACGGAGAAACGGAGAAACGGAGAAACGGAGAAACGGAGAAACGGAGAAACGGAGAAACGGAGAAACGGAGAAACGGAGAAACGGAGAAACGGAGAAACGGAGAAACGGAGAAACGGAGAAACGGAGAAACGGAGAAACGGAGAAACGGAGAAACGGAGAAACGGAGAAACGGAGAAACGGAGAAACGGAGAAACTGAGAAACCGAGAAACGGAGAAACGGAGAAACGGAGAAACGGAGAAACGGAGAAGCGGAGAAACAGAGAAACCGAGGAACGGAGAAACCGAGAAACGGAGCACCGGAGAAACGGAGAAACGGAGAAGCGGAGAAACGGAGAAACGGAGAAACGGAGAAACGGAGAAACGGAGAAACGGAGAAACGGAGAAACGGAGAAACGGAGAAACGGAGAAACGGAGAAACGGAGAAACGAAGAAATAAACGGAGAAACGGAGGAACTAACAAAGAAACGGTGAAACGGAAAAACGGAGAAACTGAGAAACCGAGAAACGGAGAAACGGAGAAACGGAGAAACGGAGAAACGGAGAAACGGAGAAACGGAGAAACGGAGAAACGGAGAAACGGAGAAACGGAGAAACGGAGAAACGGAGAAACGGAGAAACGGAGAAACGGAGAAACGGAGAAACGGAGAAACGGAGAAACGGAGAAACGGAGAAACGGATAAACGGAGAAACGGAGAAACGGAGAAACGGAGAAACGGAGAAACGGAGAAACCGAGGAACGGAGAAACCGAGAAACGGAGCACCGGAGAAACGGAGGAACGGAGAAACGGAGAAACGGAGAAACGGAGAAACGGAGAAACGGAGAAACGGAGAAACGGAGAAACGGAGCACCGGAGAAACGGAGAAACGGAGAAACGGAGAAACGGAGAAACGGAGAAACGGAGAAACGGAGAAACGGAGAAACGGAGAAACGGAGAAACGGAGAAACGAAGAAAGAAACGGAGAAACGAAGAAAGAAACGGAGAAGCGAAGAAAGAAACTGAGAAACGAAGAACGGAATGAAGAATAGAAGAAAGAAATGGAGAAACGAAGAAAGAAACGGAGAAACGAAGAAAGAAACGGAGAAACGAACAAAGATACGGAGAAACGAACAAAGAAACGGAGGAACGAAGAAAGAAACGGTGAAACGAACAAAGAAACGGAAAAACGAACAAAGAAACGGAGAAACGGAGAAATAAATGGAGAAACGAAGAAATAAACGGAGAAACGGAGAAAGAAACGGAGGAACGAAGAAATAAACGGAGAAACGGAGAAAGAAACGGAGGAACGGAGAAACGGAGAAACGGAGAAACGGAGAAACGGAGAAACGCAGAAACGGAGAAACGGAGAAACGGAGAAACGGAGAAACGGAGAAACGGAGAAACGGAGAAGCGGAGAAACGGAGAAACGGAGAAACGGAGAAACGGAGAAACGGAGAAACGGAGAAACGGAGAAACGGAGAAACGGAGAAACGGAGAAACGGAGAAACGGAGAAAAGAAGGAAGAAACGGAGAAACGAAGAAAGAAACGGAGAAGCGAAGAAAGACACGAAGAAACGAAGAAAGAAACCGAGAAACGAAGAACGGAATGAAGAATAGAAGAAAGAAATGGAGAAACGAAGAAAGAAACGGAAAATCGAAGAAAGGAACGGAGAAACGAAGAAAGAAACGGAGAAACGAAGAAAGAAACGGAGAAGCGAAGAAAGACACGAAGAAACGGAGAAAGAAACCGAGAAACGAAGAACGGAGAAACGGAAAAACTGACAAACCGAGAAACGGAGAAACGGAGAAACAGAGAAACGGAGAAGCGGAGAAACAGAGAAACCGAGGAACGGAGAAACCGAGAAACGGAGCACCGGAGAAACGGAGGAACGGAGAAACGGAGAAACGGGGAAACGGAGAAACGGAGAAACGGAGAAACGGAGAAACGGAGAAACGGAGAAACGGAGAAACGGAGAAACGAAGAAATAAACGGAGAAACGGAGAAAGAAACGGAGGAACTAACAAAGAAACGGTGAAACGGAAAAACGGAGAAACTGAGAAACCGAGAAACGGAGAAACGGAGAAACGGAGAAACGGAGAAACGGAGAAACGGAGAAACGGAGAAACGGAGAAACGGAGAAACGGAGAAACGGAGACACGGAGACACGGAGAAATGGAGAAACGGAGAAACGGAGAAACGGAGAAACGGAGGAAGAAACGGAGAAACGAAGAAAGAAACGGAGAAGCGAAGAAAGACACGAAGAAACGAAGAAAGAAACCGAGAAACGAAGAACGGAATGAAGAATAGAAGAAAGAAATGGAGAAACGAAGAAAGAAACGGAAAATCGAAGAAAGAAACGGAGAAACGAAGAAAGAAACGGAGAAGCGAAGAAAGACACGAAGAAACGAAGAAAGAAACCGAGAAACGAAGAACGGAATGAAGAATAGAAGAAAGAAATGGAGAAACGAAGAAAGAAACGGAAAATCGAAGAAACAAACGGAGAAACGAAGAAAGAAACGGAGAAGCGAAGAAAGACACGAAGAAACGGAGAAAGAAACCGAGAAACGAAGAACGGAATGATGAATAGAAGAAAGAAATGGAGAAACGAAGACAGAAACGGAAAATCGAAGAAAGAAACGGAGAAACGGAGAAACGGAGAAACGGAGAAACTGAGAAACTGAGAAACCGAGAAACGGAGAAACCGAGAAACAGAGAAACCGAGGAACGGAGAAACCGAGAAACGGAGCACCGGAGAAACGGAGGAACGGAGAAACGGAGAAACGGAGAAACGGAGAAACGGAGAAACGGAGAAGCGGAGAAACGGAGAAACGGAGAAACGGAGAAACGGAGAAACGGAGAAACGGAGAAACGGAGAAACGGAGAAACGAAGAAAGAAACGGAGAAACGAAGAAAGAAACGGAGAAGCGAAGAAAGAAACCGAGAAACGAAGAACGGAATGAAGAATAGAAGAAAGAAATGGAGAAACGAAGAAAGAAACGGAGAAACGAAGAAAGAAACGGAGAAACGAACAAAGATACGGAGAAACGAACAAAGAAACGGAGGAACGAAGAAAGAAACGGTGAAACGAAAAAAGAAACGGAAAAACGAACAAAGAAACGGAGAAACGGAGAAATAAATGGAGAAACGAAGAAATAAACGGAGAAACGGAGAAAGAAACGGAGGAACGAAGAAATAAACGGAGAAACGGAGAAAGAAACGGAGGAACGGAGAAACGGAGAAACGGAGAAACGGAGAAACGGAGAAACGGAGAAACGGAGAAACGGAGAAACGGAGAAACGAAGAAAGAATCGGAGAAACGAAGAAAGACACGAAGAAACGAAGAAAGAAACCGTGAAACGAAGAACGGAATGAAGAATAGAAGAAAGAAATGGAGAAACGAAGAAAGAAACGGAAAATCGAAGAAAGAAACGGAGAAACGAAGAAAGAAACGGAGAAGCGAAGAAAGACACGAAGAAACGGAGAAAGAAACCGAGAAACGAAGAACGGAATGATGAATAGAAGAAAGAAATGGAGAAACGAAGACAGAAACGGAAAATCGAAGAAAGAAACGGAGAAACGGAGAAACGGAGAAACGGAGAAACTGAGAAACCGAGAAACGGAGAAACCGAGAAACAGAGAAACCGAGGAACGGAGAAACCGAGAAACGGAGCACCGGAGAAACGGAGGAACGGAGAAACGGAGAAACGGAGAAACGGAGAAACGGAGAAACGGAGAAACGGAGAAGCGGAGAAACGGAGAAACGGAGAAACGGAGAAACGGAGAAACGGAGAAACGGAGAAACGGAGAAACGGAGAAACGGAGAAACGGAGAAACGGTGAAACGGAGAAACGGAGTAACGGAGAAACGGAGAAACGAAGGAAGAAACGGAGAAGCGAAGGAAGACACGAAGAAACGAAGAAAGAAACCGAGAAACGAAGAACGGAATGATGAATAGAAGAAAGAAATGGAGAAACGAAGACAGAAACGGAAAATCGAAGAAAGAAACGGAGAAGCGAAGAAAGACACGAAGAAACGAAGAAAGAAACCGAGAAACGAAGAACGGAATGAAGAATAGAAGAAAGAAATGGAGAAACGAAGAAAGAAACGGAAAATCGAAGAAAGGAACGGAGAAACGAAGAAAGAAACGGAGAAACGAAGAAAGAAACGGAGAAGCGAAGAAAGACACGAAGAAACGGAGAAAGAAACCGAGAAACGAAGAACGGAGAAACGGAAAAACTGACAAACCGAGAAACGGAGAAACGGAGAAACAGAGAAACGGAGAAGCGGAGAAACAGAGAAACCGAGGAACGGAGAAACCGAGAAACGGAGCACCGGAGAAACGGAGGAACGGAGAAACGGAGAAATGGGGAAACGGAGAAACGGAGAAACGGAGAAACGGAGAAACGGAGAAACGGAGAAACGGACAAACGGAGAAACGGAGAAACGGAGAAACGAAGAAATAAACGGAGAAACGGAGAAAGAAACGGAGGAACTAACAAAGAAACGGTGAAACGGAAAAACGGAGAAACTGAGAAACCGAGAAACGGAGAAACGGAGAAACGGAGAAACGGAGAAACGGAGAAACGGAGAAACGGAGAAACGGAGAAACGGAGAAACGGAGAAACGGAGAAACGGAGAAACGGAGAAACGGAGACACGGAGACACGGAGAAATGGAGAAACGGAGAAACGGAGAAACGGAGGAAGAAACGGAGAAACGAAGAAAGAAACGGAGAAGCGAAGAAAGACACGAAGAAACGAAGAAAGAAACCGAGAAACGAAGAACGGAATGAAGAATAGAAGAAAGAAATGGAGAAACGAAGAAAGAAACGGAAAATCGAAGAAAGAAACGGAAAATCGAAGAAAGAAACGGAGAAACGGAGAAACGGAGATACTGAGAAACCGAGAAACGGAGAAACCGAGAAACCGAGAAACAGAGAAACCGAGGAACGGAGAAACCGAGAAACGGAGCACCGGAGAAACGGAGGAACGGAGAAACGGAGAAACGGAGAAACGGAGAAACGGAGAAACGGAGAAACGGAGAAGCGGAGAAACGGAGAAACGGAGAAACGGAGAAACGGAGAAACGGAGAAACGGAGAAACGGAGAAACGGAGAAACGGAGAAACGGAGAAACGGAGAAACGGAGAAACGGAGAAACGGAGAAACGGAGAAACGGAGAAACGAAGGAAGAAACGGAGAAGCGAAGAAAGACACGAAGAAACGAAGAAAGAAACCGAGAAACGAAGAAAGAAACGGAGAAACGAAGAAAGAAACGGAAAATCGAAGAAAGACACGAAGAAACGAAGAAAGAAACCGAGAAACGAAGAACGGAATGAAGAATAGAAGAAAGAAATGGGGAAACGAAGAAAGAAACGGAAAATCGAAGAAAGGAACGGAGAAACGAAGAAAGAAACGGAGAAACGAAGAAAGACACGAAGAAACGAACAAAGAAACGGTGAAACGGAGAAACGGAGAAACGGAGAAACGGAGAAACTGAGAAACCGAGAAACGGAGAAACCGAGAAACAGAGAAACCGAGGAACGGAGAAACCGAGAAACGGAGCACCGGAGAAACGGAGGAACGGAGAAACGGAGAAACGGAGAAACGGAGAAACGGAGAAGCGGAGAAACGGAGAAACGGAGAAACGGAGAAACGGAGAAGCGGAGAAACGGAGAAACGGAGAAACGGAGAAACGGAGAAACGGAGAAACGGAGAAACGGAGAAACTGAGAAACCGAGAAACGGAGAAACGGAGAAACGGAGAAACGGAGAAGCGGAGAAACAGAGAAACCGAGGAACGGAGAAACCGAGAAACGGAGCACCGGAGAAACGGAGAAACGGAGAAGCGGAGAAACGGAGAAACGGAGAAACGGAGAAACGGAGAAACGGAGAAACGGAGAAACGGAGAAACGAAGAAATAAACGGAGAAACGGAGGAACTAACAAAGAAACGGTGAAACGGA
>NW_027479898.1:0-56032 GCF_051014685.1 Ptiloglossa arizonensis
GATCTTCTCAACCATTTCTTAGCTTCAAACTCCCATATCTCGCGAACGGATTGACCTAACCCAAAAATTCCTGTTGCGTCTGAAAGTAGAAACTCGCCCGATTACAACGGTATGTGTATTTTTTCCCTAGGCCATTCTGGTTAAGCGTTAGGAGCAGCAGAAGTGCGAAAAATTTGTTGTCTTCTCAACCATTTCTTAGCTTCAAACTCCCATATCTCGCGAACGGATTGACCAAACCCAGAAGTTCCTGCTGCGTCTGAAAGTAGAAACTCGCCCGATTACAACGATATGCGTATTTTTTCCCTAGGCCATTCTGGTTAAGCGTTTGGAGCAGCAGAAGTGCGAAAAATTTGTTGATCTTCTCAACCATTTCTTAGCTTCAAACTCCCATACCTCGCGAACGGATTGACCTAACCCAAAAATTCCTGTTGCGTCTGAAAGTAGAAACTCGCCCGATTACAACGGTATGTGTATTTTTTCCCTAGGCCATTCCGATTAAGCGTTAGGAGCAGCAGAACTGCGAAAAAGTTGTCTTCATAACCATTTCTTAGATTCAAACTCCCATATCTCGCGAACGGATTGACCAAACCCAGAAGTTCCTGCTGCGTCTGAAAGTAGAAACTCGCCCGATTACAACGATATGTGTATTTTTTCCCTAGGCCATTCTGGTTAAGCGTTAGGAGCAGCAGAATTGCGAAAAATTTGTTGTCTTCTCAATCATTTCTTAGCTTCAAACTCCCATATCTCGCGAACGGATTGACCTAACCCTAAAATTCCTGTTGCGTCTGAAAGTAGAAACTCGCCCGATTACAACGGTATGTGTATTTTTTCATTAGGCCATTCGGGTTAAGCGTGTGGAGCAGCAGAATTGCGAAAAATTTTTTGCCTTCTCAATCATTTCTTAGATTCAAACTCCCATACCTCGCGAACGGATTGACCAAACCCAGAAGTTCCTGCTGCGTCTGAAAGTAGAAACTCGCCCGATTACAACGATATGTGTATTTTTTCCCTAGGCCATTCTGGTTAAGCGTTAGGAGCAGCAGAAGTGCGAAAAATTTGTTGTCTTCTCAACCATTTCTTAGCTTCAAACTCCCATATCTCGGGAACGGATTGACCTAACCCAAAAATTCCTGTTGCATCTGAAAGTAGAAACTCGCCCGATTACAACGGTATGTGTATTTTTTCCCTAGGCCATTCTCGTTAAGCGTTAGGAGCAGCAGAAGTGCGAAAAAGTTGTTGTCTTCTCAACCATTTCTTAGCTTCAAACTCCCATATCTCGCGAACGGATTGACCAAACCCAGAAGTTCCTGCTGCGTCTGAAAGTAGAAACTCGCCCGATTACAACGATATGTGTATTTTTTCCCTAGGCCATTCTGGTTAAGCGTTAGGAGCAGCAGAAGTGCGAAAAATTTGTTGTCTTCTCAACCATTTCTTAGCTTCAAACTCCCATATCTCGCGAACGGATTGACCAAACCCAGAAGTTCCTGCTGCGTCTGAAAGTAGAAACTCGCCCGATTACAACGATATGCGTATTTTTTCCCTAGGCCATTCTGGTTAAGCGTTTGGAGCAGCAGAAGTGCGAAAAATTTGTTGATCTTCTCAACCATTTCTTAGCTTCAAACTCCCATATCTCGCGAACGGATTGACCAAACCCAGAAGTTCCTGCTGCGTCTGAAAGTAGAAACTCGCCCGATTACAACGATATGCGTATTTTTTCCCTAGGCCATTCTGGTTAAGCGTTTGGAGCAGCAGAAGTGCGAAAAATTTGTTTTCTTCTCAACCATTTCTTGGCTTCAAACTCCCATATCTCGCGAACGGATTGACCCAACCCAAAAATTCCTGTTGCGTCTGAAAGTAGAAACTCGCCCGATTACAACGATATGTGTATTTTTTCCCTAGGCCATTCTGGTTAAGCGTTAGGAGCAGCAGAAGTGCGAAAAATTTGTTGTCTTCTCAACCATTTCTTAGCTTCAAACTCCCATATCTCGCGAACGGATTGACCAAACCCAGAAGTTCCTGCTGCGTCTGAAAGTAGAAACTCGCCCGATTACAACGATATGCGTATTTTTTCCCTAGGCCATTCTGGTTAAGCGTTTGGAGCAGCAGAAGTGCGAAAAATTTGTTGATCTTCTCAACCATTTCTTAGCTTCAAACTCCCATATCTCGCGAACGGATTGACCTAACCCAAAAATTCCTGTTGCGTCTGAAAGTAGAAACTCGCCCGATTACAACGGTATGTGTATTTTTTCCCTAGGCCATTCTGGTTAAGCGTTAGGAGCAGCAGAACTGCGAAAAAGTTGTCTTCATAACCATTTCTTAGATTCAAACTCCCATACCTCGCGAACGGATTGACCAAACCCAGAAGTTCCTGCTGCGTCTGAAAGTAGAAACTCGCCCGATTACAACGATATGTGTATTTTTTCCCTAGGCCATTCTGGTTAAGCGTTAGGAGCAGCAGAAGTGCGAAAAATTTGTTGTCTTCTCAACCATTTCTTAGCTTCAAACTCCCATATCTCGGGAACGGATTGACCTAACCCAAAAATTCCTGTTGCATCTGAAAGTAGAAACTCGCCCGATTACAACGGTATGTGTATTTTTTCCCTAGGCCATTCTGGTTAAGCGTTAGGAGCAGCAGAAGTGCGAAAAAGTTGTTGTCTTCTCAACCATTTCTTAGCTTCAAACTCCCATATCTCGCGAACGGATTGACCAAACCCAGAAGTTCCTGCTGCGTCTGAAAGTAGAAACTCGCCCGATTACAACGATATGTGTATTTTTTCCCTAGGCCATTCTGGTTAAGCGTTAGGAGCAGCAGAAGTGCGAAAAATTTGTTGTCTTCTCAACCATTTCTTAGCTTCAAACTCCCATATCTCGCGAACGGATTGACCAAACCCAGAAGTTCCTGCTGCGTCTGAAAGTAGAAACTCGCCCGATTACAACGATATGCGTATTTTTTCCCAAGGCCATTCTGGTTAAGCGTTTGGAGCAGCAGAAGTGCGAAAAATTTGTTGATCTTCTCAACCATTTCTTAGCTTCAAACTCCCATATCTCGCGAACGGATTGACCAAACCCAGAAGTTCCTGCTGCGTCTGAAAGTAGAAACTCGCCCGATTACAACGATATGCGTATTTTTTCCCTAGGCCATTCTGGTTAAGCGTTTGGAGCAGCAGAAGTGCGAAAAATTTGTTTTCTTCTCAACCATTTCTTGGCTTCAAACTCCCATATCTCGCGAACGGATTGACCCAACCCAAAAATTCCTGTTGCGTCTGAAAGTAGAAACTCGCCCGATTACAACGATATGTGTATTTTTTCCCTAGGCCATTCTGGTTAAGCGTTAGGAGCAGCAGAAGTGCGAAAAATTTGTTGTCTTCTCAACCATTTCTTAGCTTCAAACTCCCATATCTCGCGAACGGATTGACCAAACCCAGAAGTTCCTGCTGCGTCTGAAAGTAGAAACTCGCCCGATTACAACGATATGCGTATTTTTTCCCTAGGCCATTCTGGTTAAGCGTTTGGAGCAGCAGAAGTGCGAAAAATTTGTTGATCTTCTCAACCATTTCTTAGCTTCAAACTCCCATATCTCGCGAACGGATTGACCTAACCCAAAAATTCCTGTTGCGTCTGAAAGTAGAAACTCGCCCGATTACAACGGTATGTGTATTTTTTCCCTAGGCCATTCTGGTTAAGCGTTAGGAGCAGCAGAAGTGCGAAAAATTTGTTGTCTTCTCAACCATTTCTTAGCTTCAAACTCCCATATCTCGCGAACGGATTGACCAAACCCAGAAGTTCCTGCTGCGTCTGAAAGTAGAAACTCGCCCGATTACAACGATATGCGTATTTTTTCCCTAGGCCATTCTGGTTAAGCGTTTGGAGCAGCAGAAGTGCGAAAAATTTGTTGATCTTCTCAACCATTTCTTAGCTTCAAACTCCCATACCTCGCGAACGGATTGACCTAACCCAAAAATTCCTGTTGCGTCTGAAAGTAGAAACTCGCCCGATTACAACGGTATGTGTATTTTTTCCCTAGGCCATTCCGATTAAGCGTTAGGAGCAGCAGAACTGCGAAAAAGTTGTCTTCATAACCATTTCTTAGATTCAAACTCCCATATCTCGCGAACGGATTGACCAAACCCAGAAGTTCCTGCTGCGTCTGAAAGTAGAAACTCGCCCGATTACAACGATATGTGTATTTTTTCCCTAGGCCATTCTGGTTAAGCGTTAGGAGCAGCAGAATTGCGAAAAATTTGTTGTCTTCTCAATCATTTCTTAGCTTCAAACTCCCATATCTCGCGAACGGATTGACCTAACCCTAAAATTCCTGTTGCGTCTGAAAGTAGAAACTCGCCCGATTACAACGGTATGTGTATTTTTTCATTAGGCCATTCTGGTTAAGCGATTGGAGCAGCAGAATCGCGAAAAATTTATTGTCTTGTTAACCATTTCTTAGCTTGAAAGTCCCATATCTCGCGAACGGATTGACCTAACCCAAAAATTCCTGTTGCGTCTGAAAGTAGAAACTCGCCCGATTACAACGATATGTGTATTTTTTCCCTAGGCCATTCTGGTTAAGCGTTAGGAGCAGCAGAAGTGCGAAAAATTTGTTGTCTTGTCAATCATTTCTTAGCTTCAAACTCCCATATCTCGCGAACGGATTGACCTAACCCAAAAATTCCTGTTGCATCTGAAAGTAGAAACTCGCCCGATTACAACGGTATGTGTATTTTTTCCCTAGGCCATTCTGGTTAAGCTTTAGGAGCAGCAGAAGTGCGAAAAATTTGTTGTCTTCTCAACCATTTCTTAGCTTCAAACTCCCATATCTCGCGAACGGATTGACCAAACCCAGAAGTTCCTGCTGGGTCTGAAAGTAGAAACTCGCCCGATTACAACGATATGTGTATTTTTTCCCTAGGCCATTCTGGTTAAGCGTTAGGAGCAGCAGAAGTGCGAAAAATTTTTTGCCTTTTCAACCATTTCTTGGCTTCAAACTCCCATATCTCGCGAACGAATTGACCTAACCCTAAAATTCCTGTTGCGTCTGAAAGTAGAAACTCGCCCGATTACAACGGTATGTGTATTTTTTCATTAGGCCATTCGGGTTAAGCGTGTGGAGCAGCAGAATTGCGAAAAATTTTTTGCCTTCTCAACCATTTCTTGGCTTCAAACTCCCATATCTCGCGAACGGATTGACCTAACCCAAAAATTCCTATTGCATCTGAAAGTAGAAACTCGCCCGATTACAACGGTACGTGTATTTTTCCCTTAGGCCATTCTGGTTAAGCGATTGGAGCAGCAGAATTGCGAAAAATTTATTGTCTTGTCAACCATTTCTTACCTTGAAAGTCCCATATCTCGCGAACGGATTGACTTTACCCAAAAATTCCTATTGCATCTGAAAGTAGAAACTCGCCCGATTACAGCGGTATGTGTATTTTTTCCATAGGCCATTCTGGTTAAGCGTTTGGAGCAGCAGAATAGCGAAAAATTGTTTGCCATCTCAACCATTTCTTGGCTTCAAACTCCCATATCTCGCGAACGGATTGACCTAACCCAAAAATTCCTATTGCATCTGAAAGTAGTAACTCGCCCGATTACAACGCTACGTGTATTTTTCCCTTAGGCCATTCTGGGTAAGCGATTGGAGCAGCAGAATTGCGAAAAATTTATTGTCTTGTTAACAATTTCTTAGCTTGAAAGTCCCATATCTCGCGAACGGATTGACCTAACCCAAAAATTCCTGTTGCGTCTGAAAGTAGAAACTCGCCCGATTACAACGGTATGTGTATTTTTTCACTAGGCCATTCTGATTAAGCGTTTGGAGCAGCAGAAGTGCGAAAAATTTGTTGTCTTCATAACCATTTCTTGGCTTCAAACTCCCATATCTCGCGAACGGATTGACCTAACCCAAAAATTCCTGTTGCGTCTGAAAGTAGAAACTCGCCCGATTACAACGGTATGTGTATTTTTTCCCTAGGCCATTCTGGTTAAGCGTTTGGGGCAGCAGTAGTGCGAAAAATTTGTTGTCTTCTTTACCATTTCTTAGCTTCAAACTCCCATATCTCGCGAACGGATTGACCTAACCCAAAAATTCCTGTTGGGTCTGAAAGTAGAAACTCGCCCGATTACAACGGTATGTGTATTTCTTCCCTAGGCCATTCTGTTTAAGCGTTTGGAGCAGCAGAATTGCGAAAAATTTTTTGCCTTCTTTACCAGTTCTTAGCTTCAAACACCCATATCTCGCGAACGGACTGACCTAACCCAAAAATTCTTGTTGCATCTGAAACAAGAAACTCGCCCGATTACAACGGTATGTGTATTTTTTCCATAGGCCATTCTGGTTAAGCGTTTGGAGCAGCAGAAGAGCGAAAAATTGTTTGCCTTCTCAACCATTTCTTGGCTTCAAACTCCCATATCTCGCGAACGGATTGACCTAACCCAAAAATTCCTATTGCATCTGAAAGTAGTAACTCGCCCGATTACAACGGTACGTGTATTTTTCCCTTAGGCCATTCTGGTTAAGCGATTGGAGCAGCAGAATCGCGAAAAATTTATTGTCTTGTTAACCATTTCTTAGCTTGAAAGTCCCATATCTCGCGAACGGATTGACCTAACCCAAAAATTCCTGTTGCGTCTGAAAGTAGAAACTCGCCCGATTACAACGGTATGTGTATTTTTTCACTAGGCCATTCTGATTAAGCGTTTGGAGCAGCAGAAGTGCGAAAAATTTGTTGTCTTCATAACCATTTCTTGGCTTCAAACTCCCATATCTCGCGAACGGATTGACCTAACCCAAAAATTCCTGTTGCGTCTGAAAGTAGAAACTCGCCCGATTACAACGGTATGTGTATTTTTTCCCTAGGCCATTCTGGTTAAGCGTTTGGGGCAGCAGTAGTGCGAAAAATTTGTTGTCTTCTTTACCATTTCTTAGCTTCAAACTCCCATATCTCGCGAACGGATTGACCTAACCCAAAAATTCCTGTTGGGTCTGAAAGTAGAAACTCGCCCGATTACAACGGTATGTGTATTTCTTCCCTAGGCCATTCTGTTTAAGCGTTTGGAGCAGCAGAATTGCGAAAAAATTTTTGCCTTCTTTACCAGTTCTTAGCTTCAAACACCCATATCTCGCGAACGGACTGACCTAACCCAAAAATTCTTGTTGCATCTGAAACAAGAAACTCGCCCGATTACAACGGTATGTGTATTTTTTCCATAGGCCATTCTGGTTAAGCGTTTGGAGCAGCAGAATAGCGAAAAATTGTTTGCCATCTCAACCATTTCTTGGCTTCAAACTCCTATATCTCGCGAACGGATTGACCTAACCCAAAAATTCCTATTGCATCTGAAAGTAGTAACTCGCCCGATTTCAACGCTACGTGTATTTTTCCCTTAGGCCATTCTGGTTAAGCGATTGGAGCAGCAGAATTGCGAAAAATTTATTGTCTTGTTAACCATTTCTTAGCTTGAAAGTCCCATATCTCGCGAACGGATTGACCTAACCCAAAAATTCCTGTTGCGTCTGAAAGTAGAAACTCGCCCGATTACAACGGTATGTGTATTTTTTCACTAGGCCATTCTGATTAAGCGTTTGGAGCAGCAGAAGTGCGAAAAATTTGTTGTCTTCATAACCATTTCTTGGCTTCAAACTCCCATATCTCGCGAACGGATTGACCTAACCCAAAAATTCCTGTTGCGTCTGAAAGTAGAAACTCGCCCGATTACAACGGTATGTGTATTTCTTCCCTAGGCCATTCTGTTTAAGCGTTTGGAGCAGCAGAATTGCGAAAAATTTTTTGCCTTCTTTACCAGTTCTTAGCTTCAAACACCCATATCTCGCGAACGGACTGACCTAACCCAAAAATTCTTGTTGCATCTGAAACAAGAAACTCGCCCGATTGCAACGGTATGTGTATTTTTTCCATAGGCCATTCTGGTTAAGCGTTTGGAGCAGCAGAATAGCGAAAAATTGTTTGCCTTCTCAACCATTTCTTGGCTTCAAACTCCCATATCTCGCGAACGGATTGACCTAACCCAAAAATTCCTATTGCATCTGAAAGTAGTAACTCGCCCGATTACAACGGTACGTGTATTTTTCCCTTAGGCCATTCTGGTTAAGCGATTGGAGCAGCAGAATCGCGAAAAATTTATTGTCTTGTTAACCATTTCTTAGCTTGAAAGTCCCATATCTCGCGAACGGATTGACCTAACCCAAAAATTCCTGTTGCGTCTGAAAGTAGAAACTCGCCCGATTACAACGGTATGTGTATTTTTTCACTAGGCCATTCTGATTAAGCGTTTGGAGCAGCAGAAGTGCGAAAAATTTGTTGTCTTCATAACCATTTCTTGGCTTCAAACTCCCATATCTCGCGAACGGATTGACCTAACCCAAAAATTCCTATTGCATCTGAAAGTAGAAACTCGCCCGATTACAACGGTATGTGTATTTTTTCCCTAGGCCATTCTGGTTAAGCGTTTGGAGCAGCAGAATTGCGAAAAATTTTTTGCTTTCTCAACCATTTCTTGGCTTCAAACTGCCATATCTCGCGAACGGATTGACCTAACCCAAAAATTCCTATTGCATCTGAAAGTAGAAACTCGCCCGATTACAACGGTACGTGTATTTTTCCCTTAGGCCATTCTGGTTAAGCGATTGGAGCAGCAGAATTGCGAAAAATTTATTGTCTTGTCAACCATTTCTTATCTTGAAAGTCCCATATCTCGCGAACGGATTGACCTAACCCAAAAATTCCTGTTGCGTCTGAAAGTAGAAACTCGCCCGATTACAACGGTATGTGTATTTTTTCACTAGGCCATTCTGATTAAGCGTTTGGAGCAGCAGAAGTGCGAAAAATTTGTTGTCTTCATAACCATTCCTTGGCTTCAAACTCCCATATCTCGCGAACGGATTGACCTAACCCAAAAATTCCTGTTGCGTCTGAAAGTAGAAACTCGCCCGATTACAACGGTATGTGTATTTCTTCCCTAGGCCATTCTGGTTAAACGTTTGGAGCAGCAGAATTGCGAAAAATTTTTTGCCTTCTCAACCATTTCTTGGCTTCAAACTCCCATATCTCGCGAACGGATTGACCTAACCCAAAAATTCCTGTTGGGTCTGAAAGTAGAAACTCGCCCGATTACAATGGTATGTGTATTTCTTCCCTAGGCCATTCTGTTTAAGCGTTTGGAGCAGCAGAATTGCGAAAAATTTATTGTCTTGTTAACCATTTCTTAGCTTGAAAGTCCCATATCTCGCGAACGGATTGACGTAACCCAAAAATTCCTGTTGCGTCTGAAAGTAGAAACTCGCCCGATTACAACGGTATGTGTATTTTTTCACTAGGCCATTCTGATTAAGCGTTTGGAGCAGCAGAAGTGCGAAAAATTTGTTGTCTTCATAACCATTTCTTTGCTTCAAACTCCCATATCTCGCGAACGGATTGACCTAACCCAAAAATTCCTGTTGCGTCTGAAAGTAGAAACTCGCTCGATTACAACGGTATGTGTATTTTTTCCCTAGGCCATTCTGGTTAAGCGTTTGGAGCAGCAGTAGTGCGAAAAATTTGTTGTCTTCTTTACCATTTCTTAGCTTCAAACTCCCATATCTCGCGAACGGATTGACCTAACCCAAAAATTCTTGTTGCATCTGAAAGAAGAAACTCGCCCGATTACAACGGTATGTGTATTTTTTCCCTAGGCCATTCTGGTTAAGCGTTTGGAGCAGCAGAATTGCGAAAAATTTTTTGCCTTCTTTACCAGTTCTTAGCTTCAAACACCCATATCTCGCGAACGGACTGACCTAACCCAAAAATTCTTGTTGCATCTGAAACAAGAAACTCGCCCGATTACAACGGTATGTGTATTTTTTCCATAGGCCATTCTGGTTAAGCGTTTGGAGCAGCAGAATAGCGAAAAATTGTTTGCCTTCTCAACCATTTCTTGGCTTCAAACTCCCATATCTCGCGAACGGATTGACCTAACCCAAAAATTCCTGTTGGGTCTGAAAGTAGAAACTCGCCCGATTACAACGGTATGTGTATTTCTTCCCTAGGCCATTCTGGTTAAGCGTTTGGAGCAGCAGAATTGCGAAAAATTTTTTGCCTTCTCAACCATTTCTTGGTTTCAAACTGCCATATCTCGCGAACGGATTGACCAAACCCAAAAATTCCTATTGCATCTGAAAGTAGAAACTCGCCCGATTACAACGCTACGTGTATTTTTCCCTTAGGCCATTCTGGTTAAGCGATTGGAGCAGCAGAATTGCGAAAAATTTATTGTCTTGTTAACCATTTCTTAGCTTGAAAGTCCCATATCTCGCGAACGGATTGACCTAACCCAAAAATTCCTGTTGCGTCTGAAAGTAGAAACTCGCCCGATTACAACGGTATGTGTATTTTTTCACTAGGCCATTCTGATTAAGCGTTTGGAGCAGCAGAAGTGCGAAAAATTTGTTGTCTTCATAACCATTTCTTGGCTTCAAACTCCCATATCTCGCGAACGGATTGACCTAACCCAAAAATTCCTGTTGCGTCTGAAAGTAGAAACTCGCCCGATTACAACGGTATGTGTATTTTTTCCCTAGGCCATTCTGGTTAAGCGTTTGGGGCAGCAGTAGTGCGAAAAATTTGTTGTCTTCTTTACCATTTCTTAGCTTCAAACTCCCATATCTCGCGAACGGATTGACCTAACCCAAAAATTCCTGTTGGGTCTGAAAGTAGAAACTCGCCCGATTACAACGGTATGTGTATTTCTTCCCTAGGCCATTCTGTTTAAGCGTTTGGAGCAGCAGAATTGCGAAAAATTTTTTGCCTTCTTTACCAGTTCTTAGCTTCAAACACCCATATCTCGCGAACGGACTGACCTAACCCAAAAATTCTTGTTGCATCTGAAACAAGAAACTCGCCCGATTACAACGGTATGTGTATTTTTTCCATAGGCCATTCTGGTTAAGCGTTTGGAGCAGCAGAATAGCGAAAAATTGTTTGCCTTCTCAACCATTTCTTGGCTTCAAACTCCCATATCTCGCGAACGGATTGACCTAACCCAAAAATTCCTATTGCATCTGAAAGTAGTAACTCGCCCGATTACAACGGTACGTGTATTTTTCCCTTAGGCCATTCTGGTTAAGCGATTGGAGCAGCAGAATTGCGAAAAATTTATTGTCTTGTTAACCATTTCTTAGCTTGAAAGTCCCATATCTCGCGAACGGATTGACCTAACCCAAAAATTCCTGTTGCGTCTGAAAGTAGAAACTCGCCCGATTACAACGGTATGTGTATTTTTTCACTAGGCCATTCTGATTAAGCGTTTGGAGCAGCAGAAGTGCGAAAAATTTGTTGTCTTCATAACCATTTCTTGGCTTCAAACTCCCATATCTCGCGAACGGATTTACCTAACCCAAAAATTCCTGTTGCGTCTGAAAGTAGAAACTCGCCCGATTACATCGGTATGTGTATTTTTTCCCTATGCCATTCTGGTTAAGCGTTTGGGGCAGCAGTAGTGCGAAAAATTTGTTGTCTTCTTTACCATTTCTTAGCTTCAAACTCCCATATCTCGCGAACGGATTGACCTAACCCAAAAATTCTTGTTGCATCTGAAAGAAGAAACTCGCCCGATTACAACGGTATGTGTATTTTTTCCCTAGGCCATTCTGGTTAAGCGTTTGGAGCAGCAGAATAGCGAAAAATTGTTTGCCTTCTCAACCATTTCTTGGCTTCAAACTCCCATATCTCGCGAACGGATTGACCTAACCCAAAAATTCCTGTTGGGTCTGAAAGTAGAAACTCACCCGATTACAACGATATGCGTATTTTTTTCCTAGGCCATTCTGGTTAAGCGTTTGGAGCAGCAGAATTGCGAAAAATGTTTTGCCTTCTCAACCATTTCTTGGCTTCAATCTCCCATATCTCGCGAACGGATTGACCTAACCCAAAAATTCCTGTTGCGTCTGAAAGTAGAAACTCGCCCGATTACAACGGTATGTGTATTTTTTCCCTAGGCCATTCTGGTTAAGCGTTTGGAGCAGCAGAATAGCGAAAAATTTGTTGTCTTCTTTACCAGTTCTTACTTCAAACTCCCATATCTCGCGAACGGATTGACCAAACCCAGAAGTTCCTGCTGCGTCTGAAAGTAGAAACTAGCCCGATTACAACGGTATGTGTATTTTTTCCCTAGGCCATTCTGGTTAAGCGTTTGGAGCAGCAGAATAGCGAAAAATTGTTTGCCTTCTCAGCCATTTCTTGGCTTCAAACTCCCATATCTCGCGAACGGATTGACCTAACCCAAAAATTCCTGTTGGGTCTGAAAGTAGAAACTCGCCCGATTACAACGGTATGTGTATTTCTTCCCTAGGCCATTCTGGTTAAGCGTTTGGAGCAGCAGAATGGCGAAAAATTTTTTGCCTTCTTTACCAGTTCTTAGCTTCAAACACCCATATCTCGCGAACGGATTGACCTAACCCAAAAATTCCTATTGCATCTGAAAGTAGTAACTCGCCCGATTACAACGGTATGTGTATTTTTTCCATAGGCCATTCTGGTTAAGCGTTTGGAGCAGCAGAATAGCGAAAAATTGTTTGCCTTCTCAACCATTTCTTGGCTTCAAACTCCCATATCTCGCGAACGGATTGACCTAACCCAAAAATTCCTATTGCATCTGAAAGTAGTAACTCGCCCGATTACAA
Source organism: Ptiloglossa arizonensis (assembly GCF_051014685.1). Classification (NCBI taxonomy): domain Eukaryota; kingdom Metazoa; phylum Arthropoda; class Insecta; order Hymenoptera; family Colletidae; genus Ptiloglossa; species Ptiloglossa arizonensis. The sequence goes on from NW_027479898.1 coordinate 12,671, forward strand.
CGGTACGTGTATTTTTCCCTTAGGCCATTCTGGTTAAGCGATTGGAGCAGCAGAATTGCGAAAAATTTATTGTCTTGTTAACCATTTCTTAGCTTGAAAGTCCCATATCTCGCGAACGGATTGACCTAACCCAAAAATTCCTGTTGCGTCTGAAAGTAGAAACTCGCCCGATTACAACGGTATGTGTATTTTTTCACTAGGCCATTCTGATTAAGCGTTTGGAGCAGCAGAAGTGCGAAAAATTTGTTGTCTTCATAACCATTTCTTTGCTTCAAACTCCCATATCTCGCGAACGGATTGACCTAACCCAAAAATTCCTGTTGCGTCTGAAAGTAGAAACTCGCTCGATTACAACGGTATGTGTATTTTTTCCCTAGGCCATTCTGGTTAAGCGTTTGGAGCAGCAGTAGTGCGAAAAATTTGTTGTCTTCTTTACCATTTCTTAGCTTCAAACTCCCATATCTCGCGAACGGATTGACCTAACCCAAAAATTCTTGTTGCATCTGAAAGAAGAAACTCGCCCGATTACAACGGTATGTGTATTTTTTCCCTAGGCCATTCTGGTTAAGCGTTTGGAGCAGCAGAATAGCGAAAAATTGTTTGCCTTCTCAACCATTTCTTGGCTTCAAACTCCCATATCTCGCGAACGGATTGACCTAACCCAAAAATTCCTGTTGCGTCTGAAAGTAGAAACTCGCCCGATTACAACGGTATGTGTATTTTTTCACTAGGCCATTCTGGTTAAGCGTTAGGAGCAGCAGAAGTGCGAAAAATTTGTTGTCTTCTCAACCATTTCTTAGCTTCAAACTCCCATATCTCGCGAACGGATTGACCAAACCCAGAAGTTCCTGCTGCGTCTGAAAGTAGAAACTCGCCCGATTACAACGGTATGTGTATTTTTTCCCTAGGCCATTCTGGTTAAGCGTTTGGAGCAGCAGAATAGCGAAAAATTGTTTGCCTTCTCAGCCATTTCTTGGCTTCAAACTCCCATATCTCGCGAACGGATTGACCTAACCCAAAAATTCCTGTTGGGTCTGAAAGTAGAAACTCGCCCGATTACAACGGTATGTGTATTTCTTCCCTAGGCCATTCTGGTTAAGCGTTTGGAGCAGCAGAATTGCGAAAAATTTTTTGCCTTCTTTACCAGTTCTTAGCTTCAAACACCCATATCTCGCGAACGGATTGACCTAACCCAAAAATTCCTATTGCATCTGAAAGTAGAAACTCGCCCGATTACAACGGTATGTTTATTTTTTCCATAGGCCATTCTGGTTAAGCGTTTGGAGCAGCAGAATAGCGAAAAATTGTTTGCCTTCTCAACCATTTCTTGGCTTCAAACTCCCATATCTCGCGAACGGATTGACCTAACCCAAAAATTCCTGCTGCGTCTGAAAGTAGAAACTCGCCCGTTTACAACAGTATGTGTATTTTTTCCCTAGGCCATTCTGGTTAAGCGTTTGGAGCAGCAGAAGTGCGAAATATTTGTTGTCTTCTTAACCATTTCTTAGCTTCAAACTCCCATATCTCGCGAACGGATTGACCTAACCCAAAAATTCCTATTGCATCTGAAAGTAGAAACTCGCCCGATTACAACGGTATGTGTATTTTTTCCCTAGGCCATTCTGGTTAAGCGTTTGGAGCAGCAGAATTGCGAAAAATTTTTTGCTTTCTCAACCATTTCTTGGCTTCAAACTGCCATATCTCGCGAACGGATTGACCAAACCCAAAAATTCCTATTGCATCTGAAAGTAGAAACTCGCCCGATTACAACGGTACGTGTATTTTTCCCTTAGGCCATTCTGCTTAAGCGATTGGAGCAGCAGAATTGCGAAAAATTTATTGTCTTGTCAACCATTTCTTATCTTGAAAGTCCCATATCTCGCGAACGGATTGACCTAACCCAAAAATTCCTGTTGCGTCTGAAAGTAGAAACTCGCCCGATTACAACGGTATGTGTATTTTTTCACTAGGCCATTCTGATTAAGCGATTGGAGCAGCAGAAGTGCGAAAAATTTGTTGTCTTCATAACCATTCCTTGGCTTCAAACTCCCATATCTCGCGAACGGATTGACCTAACCCAAAAATTCCTGTTGCGTCTGAAAGTAGAAACTCGCCCGATTACAACGGTATGTGTATTTCTTCCCTAGGCCATTCTGGTCAAGCGTTTGGAGCAGCAGAATTGCGAAAAATTTTTTGCCTTCTCAACCATTTCTTGGCTTCAAACTCCCATATCTCGCGAACGGATTGACCTAACCCAAAAATTCCTATTGCATCTGAAAGTAGAAGCTCGCCCGATTACAACGGTATGTGTATTTTTTCCCTAGGCCATTCTGGTTAAGCGTGTGAAGCAGCAGAATTGCGAAAAATTGTTTGCCTTCTCAACCATTTCTTGGCTTCAAACTCCCATATCTCGCGAACGGATTGACCTAACCCAAAAATTCCTGTTGCTTCTGAAAGTAGAAACTCGCCCGATTACAACGGTATGTGTATTTTTTCCCTAGGCCATTCTGGTTAAGCGTTAGGAGCAGCAGAAGTGCGAAAAAGTTGTTGTCTTCATAACCATTTCTTAGCTTCAAACTCCCATATCTCGCGAACGGATTGACCAAACCCAGAAGTTCCTGCTGCGTCTGAAAGTAGAAACTCGCCCGATTACAAGGATATGTGTATTTTTTCCCTAGGCCATTCTGGTTAAGCGTTAGGAGCAGCAGAAGTGCGAAAAATTTGTTGTCTTGTCAATCATTTCTTAGCTTCAAACTCCCATATCTCGCGAACGGATTGACCTATCCCAAAAATTCCTGTTGCATCTGAAAGTAGAAACTCGCCCGATTACAACGGTATGTGTATTTTTTCCCTAGGCCATTCTGGTTAAGCATTAGGAGCAGCAGAAGTGCGAAAAATTTGTTGTCTTCTCAACCATTTCTTAGCTTCAAACTCCCATATCTCGCGAATGGATTGACCAAACCCAGAAGTTCCTGCTGCGTCTGAGATTAGAAACTCGCCCGATTACAACGATATGTGTATTTTTTCCCTAGGCCATTCTGGTTAAGCGTTAGGAGCAGCAGAAGTGCGAAAAATTTGTTGTCTTGTCAATCATTTCTTAACTTCAGACTCCCACATCTCGCGAACGGATTGACCTAACCCAAAAATTCCTATTGCATCTGAAAGTAGAAACTCGCCCGATTACTGCGGTATGTGTATTTTTTCCCTAGGCAATTCTGGTTAAGCGTTTGGAGCAGCAGAATTGCGAAAAATTTTTTGCCTTCTCAACCATTTCTTGGCTTCAAACTCCCATATCTCGCGAACGGATTGACCTAACCCAAAAATTCCTGTTGCATCTGAAAGTAGAAACTCGCCCGATTACAACGGTATGTGTATTTTTTCCCTAGGCCATTCTGGTTAAGCGTGTGAAGCAGCAGAATTGCGAAAAATTGTTTGCCTTCTCAACCATTTCTTGGCTTCAAACTCCCATATCTCGCGAACGGATTGACCTAACCCAAAAATTCCTGTTGCTTCTGAAAGTAGAAACTCGCCCGATTACAACGGTATGTGTATTTTTTCCCTAGGCCATTCTGGTTAAGCGTTAGGAGCAGCAGAAGTGCGAAAAAGTTGTTGTCTTCATAACCATTTCTTAGCTTCAAACTCCCATATCTCGCGAACGGATTGACCAAACCCAGAAGTTCCTGCTGCGTCTGAAAGTAGAAACTCGCCCGATTACAAGGATATGTGTATTTTTTCCCTAGGCCATTCTGGTTAAGCGTTAGGAGCAGCAGAAGTGCGAAAAATTTGTTGTCTTGTCAATCATTTCTTAGCTTCAAACTCCCATATCTCGCGAACGGATTGACCTAACCCAAAAATTCCTGATGCATCTGAAAGTAGAAACTCGCCCGATTACAACGGTATGTGTATTTTTTCCCTAGGCCATTCTGGTTAAGCATTAGGAGCAGCAGAAGTGCGAAAAATTTGTTGTCTTGTCAATCATTTCTTAGCTTCAAACTCCCATATCTCGCGAACGGATTGACCTAACCCAAAAATTCCTATTGCATCTGAAAGTAGAAACTCGCCCGATTACAACGGTACGTGTATTTTTCCCTTAGGCCATTCTGGTTAAGCGATTGGAGCAGCAGAATTGCGAAAAATTTATTGTCTTGTCAACCATTTCTTACCTTGAAAGTCCCATATCTCGCGAACGGATTGACCTTACCCAAAAATTCCTATTGCATCTGAAAGTAGAAACTCGCCCGATTACAGCGGTATGTGTATTTTTTCCCTAGGCCATTCGGGTTAAGCGTGTGGAGCAGCAGAATAGCGAAAAATTGTTTGCCTTCTCAACAATTTCTTGGCTTCAAACTCCCATATCTCGCGAACGGATTGACCTACCCAAAAATTCCTGTTGGGTCTGAAAGTAGAAACTCGCCCGATTACAACGGTATGTGTATTTCTTCCCTAGGCCATTCTGGTTAAGCGTTTGGAGCAGCAGAATTGCGAAAAATTTTTTGCCTTCTTTACCAGTTCTTAGCTTCAAACACCCATATCTCGCGAACGGATTGACCTAACCCAAAAATTCTTGTTGCATCTGAAACAAGAAACTCGCCCGATTACAACGGTATGTGTATTTTTTCCATAGGCCATTCTGGTTAAGCGTTTGGAGCAGCAGAATAGCGAAAAATTGTTTGCCTTCTCAACTATTTCTTGGCTTCAAACTCCCATATCTCGCGAACGGATTGACCTAACCCAAAAATTCCTGCTGCGTCTGAAAGTAGAAACTCGCCCGTTTACAACGGTATGTGTATTTTTTCCCTAGGCCATTCTGGTTAAGCGTTTGGAGCAGCAGAACTGCGAAATATTTGTTGTCTTCTTAACCATTTCTTAGCTTGAAAGTCCCATATCTCGCGAACGGATTGACCTAACCCAAAAATTCCTGTTGCGTCTGAAAGTAGAAACTCGCCCGATTACAACGGTATGTGTATTTTTTCCCTAGGCCATTCTGGTTAAGCATTAGGAGCAGCAGAAGTGCGAAAAATTTGTTGTCTTGTCAATCATTTCTTAGCTTCAAACTCCCATATCTCGCGAACGGATTGACCTAACCCAAAAATTCCTATTGCATCTGAAAGTAGAAACTCGCCCGATTACAACGGTACGTGTATTTTTCCCTTAGGCCATTCTGGTTAAGCGATTGGAGCAGCAGAATTGCGAAAAATTTATTGTCTTGTCAACCATTTCTTACCTTGAAAGTCCCATATCTCGCGAACGGATTGACCTTACCCAAAAATTCCTATTGCATCTGAAAGTAGAAACTCGCCCGATTACAGGGGTATGTGTATTTTTTCCCTAGGCCATTCGGGTTAAGCGTGTGGAGCAGCAGAATAGCGAAAAATTGTTTGCCTTCTCAACAATTTCTTGGCTTCAAACTCCCATATCTCGCGAACGGATTGACCTACCCAAAAATTCCTGTTGGGTCTGAAAGTAGAAACTCGCCCGATTACAACGGTATGTGTATTTCTTCCCTAGGCCATTCTGGTTAAGCGTTTGGAGCAGCAGAATTGCGAAAAATTTTTTGCCTTCTTTACCAGTTCTTAGCTTCAAACACCCATATCTCGCGAACGGATTGACCTAACCCAAAAATTCTTGTTGCATCTGAAACAAGAAACTCGCCCGATTACAACGGTATGTGTATTTTTTCCATAGGCCATTCTGGTTAAGCGTTTGGAGCAGCAGAATAGCGAAAAATTGTTTGCCTTCTCAACTATTTCTTGGCTTCAAACTCCCATATCTCGCGAACGGATTGACCTAACCCAAAAATTCCTGCTGCGTCTGAAAGTAGAAACTCGCCCGTTTACAACGGTATGTGTATTTTTTCCCTAGGCCATTCTGGTTAAGCGTTTGGAGCAGCAGAAGTGCGAAATATTTGTTCTCTTCTTAACCATTTCTTAGCTTGAAAGTCCCATATCTCGCGAACGGATTGACCTAACCCAAAAATTCCTGTTGCGTCTGAAAGTAGAAACTCGCCCGATTACAACGGTATGTGTATTTTTTCACTAGGCCATTCTGATTAAGCGTTTGGAGCAGCAGAAGTGCGAAAAATTTGTTGTCTTCATAACCATTTCTTGGCTTCAAACTCCCATATCTCGCGAACGGATTGACCTAACCCAAAAATTCCTGTTGCATCTGAAAGTAGAAACTCGCCCGATTACAACGGTATGTGTATTTTTTCCCTAGGCCATTCTGGTTAAGCGTGTGAAGCAGCAGAATTGCGAAAAATTGTTTGCCTTCTCAACCATTTCTTGGCTTCAAACTCCCATATCTCGCGAACGGATTGACCTAACCCAAAAATTCCTGTTGCTTCTGAAAGTAGAAACTCGCCCGATTACAACGGTATGTGTATTTTTTCCCTAGGCCATTCTGGTTAAGCGTTAGGAGCAGCAGAAGTGCGAAAAAGTTGTTGTATTCATAACCATTTCTTAGCTTCAAACTCCCATATCTCGCGAACGGATTGACCAAACCCAGAAGTTCCTGCTGCGTCTGAAAGTAGAAACTCGCCCGATTACAAGGATATGTGTATTTTTTCCCTAGGCCATTCTGGTTAAGCGTTAGGAGCAGCAGAAGTGCGAAAAATTTGTTGTCTTGTCAATCATTTCTTAGCTTCAAACTCCCATATCTCGCGAACGGATTGACCTAACCCAAAAATTCCTGTTGCATCTGAAAGTAGAATCTCGCCCGATTACAACGGTATGTGTATTTTTTCCCTAGGCCATTCTGGTTAAGCATTAGGAGCAGCAGAAGTGCGAAAAATTTGTTGTCTTCTCAGCCATTTCTTAGCTTCAAACTCCCATATCTCGCGAACGGATTGACCAAACCCAGAAGTTCCTGCTGCGTCTGAAAGTAGAAACTCGCCCGATTACAACGATATGTGTATTTTTTCCCTAGGCCATTCTGGTTAAGCGTTAGGAGCAGCAGAAGTGCGAAAAATTTGTTGTCTTGTCAGTCATTTCTTAGCTTCAAACTCCCATATCTCGCGAACGGATTGACCTAACCCAAAAATTCCTATTGCATCTGAAAGTAGAAACTCGCCCGATTACAACGGTACGTGTATTTTTCCCTTAGGCCATTCTGGTTAAGCGATTGGAGCAGCAGAATTGCAAAAAATTTATTGTCTTGTCAACCATTTCTTACCTTGAAAGTCCCATATCTCGCGAACGGATTGACCTTACCCAAAAATTCCTATTGCATCTGAAAGTAGAAACTCGCCCGATTACAGCGGTATGTGTATTTTTTCCCTAGGCCATTCGGGTTAAGCGTGTGGAGCAGCAGAATAGCGAAAAATTGTTTGCCTTCTCAACCATTTCTTGGCTTCAAACTCCCATATCTCGCGAACGGATTGACCTACCCAAAAATTCCAGTTGGGTCTGAAAGTAGAAACTCGCCCGATTACAACGGTATGTGTATTTCTTCCCTAGGCCATTCTGGTTAAGCGTTTGGAGCAGCAGAATTGCGAAAAATTTTTTGCCTTCTTTACCAGTTCTTAGCTTCAAACACCCATATCTCGCGAACGGATTGACCTAACCCAAAAATTCTTGTTGCATCTGAAACAAGAAACTCGTCCGATTACAACGGTATGTGTATTTTTTCCATAGGCCATTCTGGTTAAGCGTTTGGAGCAGCAGAATAGCGAAAAATTGTTTGCCTTCTCAACTATTTCTTGGCTTCAAACTCCCATATCTCGCGAACGGATTGACCTAACCCAAAAATTCCTGCTGCGTCTGAAAGTAGAAACTCGCCCGTTTACAACGGTATGTGTATTTTTTCCCTAGGCCATTCTGGTTAAGCGTTTGGAGCAGCAGAAGTGCGAAATATTTGTTGTCTTCTTAACCATTTCTTAGCTTGAAAGTCCCATATCTCGCGAACGGATTGACCTAACCCAAAAATTCCTGTTGCGTCTGAAAGTAGAAACTCGCCCGATTACAACGGTATGTGTATTTTTTCACTAGGCCATTCTGATTAAGCGTTTGGAGCAGCAGAAGTGCGAAAAATTTGTTGTCTTCATAACCATTTCTTGGCTTCAAACTCCCATATCTCGCGAACGGATTGACCTAACCCAAAAATTCCTGTTGCGTCTGAAAGTAGAAACTCGCCCGATTACAACGGTATGTGTATTTCTTCCCTAGGCCATTCTGGTTAAGCGTTTGGAGCAGCAGAATTGCGAAAAATTTTTTGCCTTCTCAACCATTTCTTGGCTTCAAACTCCCATATCTCGCGAACGGATTGACCAAACCCAGAAGTGCCTGCTGCGTCTGAAAGTAGAAACTCACCCGATTACAACGATATGCGTATTTTTTCCCTAGGCCATTCTGGTTAAGCGTTTGGAGCAGCAGAATTGCGAAAAATGTTTTGCCTTCTCAACCATTTCTTGGCTTCAATCTCCCATATCTCGCGAACGGATTGACCTACCCAAAAATTCCTGTTGGGTCTGAAAGTAGAAACTCGCCCGATTACAACGGTATGTGTATTTCTTCCCTAGGCCATTCTGGTTAAGCGTTTGGAGCAGCAGAATTGCGAAAAATTTTTTGCCTTCTTTACCAGTTCTTAGCTTCAAACACCCATATCTCGCGAACGGATTGACCTAACCCAAAAATTCTTGTTGCGTCTGAAACAAGAAACTCGTCCGATTACAACGGTATGTGTATTTTTTCCCTAGGCCATTCTGGTTAAGCGTTAGGAGCAGCAGAAGTGCGAAAAAGTTGTTGTCTTCATAACCATTTCTTAGCTTCAAACTCCCATATCTCGCGAACGGATTGACCAAACCCAGAAGTTCCTGCTGCGTCTGAAAGTAGAAACTCGCCCGATTACAAGGATATGTGTATTTTTTCCCTAGGCCATTCTGGTTAAGCGTTAGGAGCAGCAGAAGTGCGAAAAATTTGTTGTCTTGTCAATCATTTCTTAGCTTCAAACTCCCATATCTCGCGAACGGATTGACCTAACCCAAAAATTCCTGATGCATCTGAAAGTAGAAACTCGCCCGATTACAACGGTATGTGTATTTTTTCCCTAGGCCATTCTGGTTAAGCATTAGGAGCAGCAGAAGTGCGAAAAATTTGTTGTCTTGTCAATCATTTCTTAGCTTCAAACTCCCATATCTCGCGAACGGATTGACCTAACCCAAAAATTCCTATTGCATCTGAAAGTAGAAACTCGCCCGATTACAACGGTACGTGTATTTTTCCCTTAGGCCATTCTGGTTAAGCGATTGGAGCAGCAGAATTGCGAAAAATGTATTGTCTTGTCAACCATTTCTTACCTTGAAAGTCCCATATCTCGCGAACGGATTGACCTTACCCAAAAATTCCTATTGCATCTGAAAGTAGAAACTCGCCCGATTACAGCGGTATGTGTATTTTTTCCCTAGGCCATTCGGGTTAAGCGTGTGGAGCAGCAGAATAGCGAAAAATTGTTTGCCTTCACAACAATTTCTTGGCTTCAAACTCCCATATCTCGCGAACGGATTGACCTACCCAAAAATTCCTGTTGGGTCTGAAAGTAGAAACTCGCCCGATTACAACGGTATGTGTATTTCTTCCCTAGGCCATTCTGGTTAAGCGTTTGGAGCAACAGAATTGCGAAAAATTTTTTGCCTTCTTTACCAGTTCTTAGCTTCAAACACCCATATCTCGCGAACGGATTGACCTAACCCAAAAATTCTTGTTGCATCTGAAACAAGAAACTCGCCCGATTACAACGGTATGTGTATTTTTTCCATAGGCCATTCTGGTTAAGCGTTTGGAGCAGCAGAATAGCGAAAAATTGTTTGCCTTCTCAACTATTTCTTGGCTTCAAACTCCCATATCTCGCGAACGGATTGACCTAACCCAAAAATTCCTGCTGCGTCTGAAAGTAGAAACTCGCCCGTTTACAACGGTATGTGTATTTTTTCCCTAGGCCATTCTGGTTAAGCGTTTGGAGCAGCAGAAGTGCGAAATATTTGTTGCCTTCTCAACCATTTCTTGGCTTCAAACTCCCATATCTCGCGAACGGATTGACCTAACCCAAAAATTCCTGCTGCGTCTGAAAGTAGAAACTCGCCCGTTTACAACGGTATGTGTATTTTTTCCCTAGGCCATTCTGGTTAAGCGTTTGGAGCAGCAGAAGTGCGAAATATTTGTTGTCTTCTTAACCATTTCTTAGCTTGAAAGTCCCATATCTCGCGAACGGATTGACCTAACCCAAAAATTCCTGTTGCGTCTGAAAGTAGAAACTCGCCCGATTACAACGGTATGTGTATTTTTTCACTAGGCCATTCTGATTAAGGGTTTGGAGCAGCAGAAGTGCGAAAAATTTGTTGTCTTCATAACCATTTCTTGGCTTCAAACTCCCATATCTCGCGAACGGATTGACCTAACCGAAAAATTCCTGTTGCATCTGAAAGTAGAAACTCGCCCGATTACAACGGTATGTGTATTTTTTCCCTAGGCCATTCTGGTTAAGCGTGTGAAGCAGCAGAATTGCGAAAAATTGTTTGCCTTCTCAACCATTTCTTGGCTTCAAACTCCCATATCTCGCGAACGGATTGACCTAACCCAAAAATTCCTGTTGCTTCTGAAAGTAGAAACTCGCCCGATTACAACGGTATGTGTATTTTTTCCCTAGGCCATTCTGGTTAAGCGTTAGGAGCAGCAGAAGTGCGAAAAAGTTGTTGTATTCATAACCATTTCTTAGCTTCAAACTCCCATATCTCGCGAACGGATTGACCAAACCCAGAAGTTCCTGCTGCGTCTGAAAGTAGAAACTCGCTCGATTACAAGGATATGTGTATTTTTTCCCTAGGCCATTCTGGTTAAGCGTTAGGAGCAGCAGAAGTGCGAAAAATTTGTTGTCTTGTCAATCATTTCTTAGCTTCAAACTCCCATATCTCGCGAACGGATTGACCTAACCCAAAAATTCCTGTTGCATCTGAAAGTAGAATCTCGCCCGATTACAACGGTATGTGTATTTTTTCCCTAAGCCATTCTGGTTAAGCATTAGGAGCAGCAGAAGTGCGAAAAATTTGTTGTCTTCCCAACCATTTCTTAGCTTCAAACTCCCATATCTCGCGAACGGATTGACCAAACCCAGAAGTTCCTGCTGCGTCTGAAAGTAGAAACTCGCCCGATTACAACGATATGTGTATTTTTTCCCTAGGCCATTCTGGTTAAGCGTTAGGAGCAGCAGAAGTGCGAAAAATTTGTTGTCTTGTCAGTCATTTCTTAGCTTCAAACTCCCATATCTCGCGAACGGATTGACCTAACCCAAAAATTCCTATTGCATCTGAAAGTAGAAACTCGCCCGATTACAACGGTACGTGTATTTTTCCCTTAGGCCATTCTGGTTAAGCGATTGGAGCAGCAGAATTGCGAAAAATTTATTGTCTTGTCAACCATTTCTTACCTTGAAAGTCCCATATCTCGCGAACGGATTGACCTTACCCAAAAATTCCTATTGCATCTGAAAGTAGAAACTCGCCCGATTACAGCGGTATGTGTATTTTTTCCCTAGGCCATTCGGGTTAAGCGTGTGGAGCAGCAGAATAGCGAAAAATTGTTTGCCTTCTCAACCATTTCTTGGCTTCAAACTCCCATATCTCGCGAACGGATTGACCAAACCCAGAAGTTCCTGCTGCGTCTGAAAGTAGAAACTCGCCCGATTACAACGATATGTGTATTTTTTCCCTAGGCCATTCTGGTTAAGCGTTAGGAGCAGCAGAAGTGCGAAAAATTTGTTGTCTTGTCAGTCATTTCTTAGCTTCAAACTCCCATATCTCGCGAACGGATTGACCTAACCCAAAAATTCCTATTGCATCTGAAAGTAGAAACTCGCCCGATTACAACGGTACGTGTATTTTTCCCTTAGGCCATTCTGGTTAAGCGATTGGAGCAGCAGAATTGCGAAAAATTTATTGTCTTGTCAACCATTTCTTACCTTGAAAGTCCCATATCTCGCGAACGGATTGACCTTACCCAAAAATTCCTATTGCATCTGAAAGTAGAAACTCGCCCGATTACAGCGGTATGTGTATTTTTTCCCTAGGCCATTCGGGTTAAGCGTGTGGAGCAGCAGAATAGCGAAAAATTGTTTGCCTTCTCAACCATTTCTTGGCTTCAAACTCCCATATCTCGCGAACGGATTGACCTACCCAAAAATTCCTGTTGGGTCTGAAAGTAGAAACTCGCCCGATTACAACGGTATGTGTATTTCTTCCCTAGGCCATTCTGGTTAAGCGTTTGGAGCAGCAGAATTGCGAAAAATTTTTTGCCTTCTTTACCAGTTCTTAGCTTCAAACTCCCATATCTCGCGAACGGATTGACCTAACCCAAAAATTCTTGTTGCATCTGAAACAAGAAACTCGTCCGATTACAACGGTATGTGTATTTTTTCCATAGGCCATTCTGGTTAAGCGTTTGGAGCAGCAGAATAGCGAAAAATTGTTTGCCTTCTCAACTATTTCCTGGCTTCAAACTCCCATATCTCGCGAACGGATTGACCTAACCCAAAAATTCCTGCTGCGTCTGAAAGTAGAAACTCGCCCGTTTACAACGGTATGTGTATTTTTTCCCTAGGCCATTCTGGTTAAGCGTTTGGAGCAGCAGAAGTGCGAAATATTTGTTGTCTTCTTAACCATTTCTTAGCTTGAAAGTCCCATATCTCGCGAACGGATTGACCTAACCCAAAAATTCCTGTTGCGTCTGAAAGTAGAAACTCGCCCGATTACAACGGTATGTGTATTTTTTCACTAGGCCATTCTGATTAAGCGTTTGGAGCAGCAGAAGTGCGAAAAATTTGTTGTCTTCATAACCATTTCTTGGCTTCAAACTCCCATATCTCGCGAACGGATTGACCTAACCCAAAAATTCCTGTTGCGTCTGAAAGTAGAAACTCGCCCGATTACAACGGTATGTGTATTTCTTCCCTAGGCCATTCTGGTTAAGCGTTTGGAGCAGCAGAATTGCGAAAAATTTTTTGCCTTCTCAACCATTTCTTGGCTTCAAACTCCCATATCTCGCGAACGGATTGACCAAACCCAGAAGTGCCTGCTGCGTCTGAAAGTAGAAACTCACCCGATTACAGCGATATGCGTATTTTTTCCCTAGGCCATTCTGGTTAAGCGTTTGGAGCAGCAGAATTGCGAAAAATGTTTTGCCTTCTCAACCATTTCTTGGCTTCAATCTCCCATATCTCGCGAACGGATTGACCTAACCCAAAAATTCCTATTGCATCTGAAAGTAGAAACTCGCCCGATTACAGCGGTATGTGTATTTTTTCCCTATGCAATTCTGGTTAAGCGTTTGGAGCAGCAGAATTGCGAAAAATTTTTTGCCTTCTCAACCATTTCTTGGCTTCAAACTCCCATATCTCGCGAACGGATTGACCTAACCCAAAAATTCCTGTTGCATCTGAAAGTAGAAACTCGCCCGATTACAACGGTACGTGTATTTTTCCCTTAGGCCATTCTGGTTAAGCGATTGGAGCAGCAGAATTGCGAAAAATTTAATGTCTTGTCAACCATTTCTTACCTTGAAAGTCCCATATCTCGCGAACGGATTGACCTTACCCAAAAATTCCTATTGCATCTGAAAGTAGAAACTCGCCCGATTACAGCGGTATGTGTATTTTTTCCCTAGGCCATTCGGGTTAAGCGTGTGGAGCAGCAGAATAGCGAAAAATTGTTTGCCTTCTCAACCATTTCTTGGCTTCAAACTCCCATATCTCGCGAACGGATTGACCTACCCAAAAATTCCTGTTGGGTCTGAAAGTAGAAACTCGCCCGATTACAACGGTATGTGTATTTCTTCCCTAGGCCATTCTGGTTAAGCGTTTGGAACAGCAGAATTGCGAAAAATTTTTTGCCTTCTTTACCAGTTCTTAGCTTCAAACACCCATATCTCGCGAACGGATTGACCTAACCCAAAAATTCTTGTTGCATCTGAAACAAGAAACTCGTCCGATTACAACGGTATGTGTATTTTTTCCATAGGCCATTCTGGTTAAGCGTTTGGAGCAGCAGAATAGCGAAAAATTGTTTGCCTTCTCAACTATTTCTTGGCTTCAAACTCCCATATCTCGCGAACGGATTGACCTAACCCAAAAATTCCTGCTGCGTCTGAAAGTAGAAACTCGCCCGTTTACAACGGTATGTGTATTTTTTCCCTAGGCCATTCTGGTTAAGCGTTTGGAGCAGCAGAAGTGCGAAATATTTGTTGTCTTCTTAACCATTTCTTAGCTTGAAAGTCCCATATCTCGCGAACGGATTGACCTAACCCAAAAATTCCTGTTGCGTCTGAAAGTAGAAACTCGCCCGATTACAACGGTATGTGTATTTTTTCACTAGGCCATTCTGATTAAGCGTTTGGAGCAGCAGAAGTGCGAAAAATTTGTTGTCTTCATAACCATTTCTTGGCTTCAAACTCCCATATCTCGCGAACGGATTGACCTAACCCAAAAATTCCTGTTGCGTCTGAAAGTAGAAACTCGCCCGATTACAACGGTATGTGTATTTCTTCCCTAGGCCATTCTGGTTAAGCGTTTGGAGCAGCAGAATTGCGAAAAATTTTTTGCCTTCTCAACCATTTCTTGGCTTCAAACTCCCATATCTCGCGAACGGATTGACCAAACCCAGAAGTGCCTGCTGCGTCTGAAAGTAGAAACTCACCCGATTACAACGATATGCGTATTTTTTCCCTAGGCCATTCTGGTTAAGCGTTTGGAGCAGCAGAATTGCGAAAAATGTTTTGCCTTCTCAACCATTTCTTGGCTTCAATCTCCCATATCTCGCGAACGGATTGACCTAACCCAAAAATTCCTATTGCATCTGAAAGTAGAAACTCGCCCGATTACAGCGGTATGTGTATTTTTTCCCTATGCAATTCTGGTTAAGCGTTTGGAGCAGCAGAATTGCGAAAAATTTTTTGCCTTCTCAACCATTTCTTGGCTTCAAACTCCCAGATCTCGCGAACGGATTGACCTAACCCAAAAATTCCTGTTGCATCTGAAAGTAGAAACTCGCCCGATTACAACGGTATGTGTATTTTTTCCCTAGGCCATTCTGGTTAAGCGTGTGAAGCAGCAGAATTGCGAAAAATTGTTTGCCTTCTCAACCATTTCTTGGATTCAAACTCCCATATCTCGCGAACGGATTGACCTAACCCAAAAATTCCTGTTGCTTCTGAAAGTATAAACTCGCCCGATTACAACGGTATGTGTATTTTTTCCCTAGGCCATTCTGGTTAAGCGTTAGGAGCAGCAGAAGTGCGAAAAAGTTGTTGTCTTCATAACCATTTCTTAGCTTCAAACTCCCATATCTCGCGAACGGATTGACCAAACCCAGAAGTTCCTGCTGCGTCTGAAAGTAGAAACTCGCCCGATTACAAGGATATGTGTATTTTTTCCCTAGGCCATTCTGGTTAAGCGTTAGGAGCAGCAGAAGTGCGAAAAATTTGTTGTCTTGTCAATCATTTCTTAGCTTCAAACTCCCATATCTCGCGAACGGATTGACCTAACCCAAAAATTCCAGTTGCATCTGAAAGTAGAAACTCGCCCGATTACAACGGTATGTGTATTTTTTCCCTAGGGCATTCTGGTTAATCGTTAGGAGCAGCAGAAGTGCGAAAAATTTGTTGTCTTCTCAACCATTTCTTAACTTCAAACTCCCATATCTCGCGAACGGATTGACCAAACCCAGAAGTTCCTGCTGCGTCTGAAAGTAGAAACTCGCCCGATTACAACGATATGTGTATTTCTTCCCTAGGCCATTCTGGTTAAGCGTTAGGAGCAGCAGAAGTGCGAAAAATTTGTTGTCTTGTCAATCATTTCTTAGCTTCAAACTCCCATATCTCGCGAACGGATTGACCTAACCCAAAAATTCCTATTGCATCTGAAAGTAGAAACTCGCCCGATTACAACGGTACGTGTATTTTTCCCTTAGGCCATTCTGGTTAAGCGATTGGAGCAGCAGAATTGCGAAAAATTTATTGTGTTGTCAACCATTTCTTACCTTGAAAGTCCCATATCTCGCGAACGGATTGACCTTACCCAAAAATTCCTATTGCATCTGAAAGTAGAAACTCGCCCGATTACAGCGGTATGTGTATTTTTTCCCTAGGCCATTCGGGTTAAGCGTGTGGAGCAGCAGAATAGCGAAAAATTGTTTGCCTTCTCAACAATTTCTTGGCTTCAAACTCCCATATCTCGCGAACGGTTTGACCTACCCAAAAATTCCTGTTGGGTCTGAAAGTAGAAACTCGCCCGATTACAACAGTATGTGTATTTCTTCCCTGGGCCATTCTGGTTAAGCGTTTGGAGCAGCAGAATTGCGAAAAATTTTTTGCCTTCTTTACCAGTTCTTAGCTTCAAACACCCATATCTCGCGAACGGATTGACCTAACCCAAAAATTCTTGTTGCATCTGAAACAAGAAACACGCCCGATTACAACGGTATGTGTATTTTTTCCATAGGCCATTCTGGTTAAGCGTTTGGAGCAGCAGAATAGCGAAAAATTGTTTGCCTTCTCAACTATTTCTTGGCTTCAAACTCCCATATCTCGCGAACGGATTGACCTAACCCAAAAATTCCAGCTGCATCTGAAAGTAGAAACTCGCCCGTTTACAACGGTATGTGTATTTTTTCCCTAGGCCATTCTGGTTAAGAGTTTGGAGCAGCAGAAGTGCGAAATATTTGTTGCCTTCTCAACCATTTCTTGGCTTCAAACTCCCATATCTCGCGAACGGATTGACCTAACCCAAAAATTCCTGCTGCGTCTGAAAGTAGAAACTCGCCCGTTTACAACGGTATGTGTATTTTTTCCCTAGGCCATTCTGGTTAAGCGTTTGGAGCAGCAGAAGTGCGAAATATTTGTTGTCTTCTTAACCATTTCTTAGCTTGAAAGTCCCATATCTCGCGAACGGATTGACCTAACCCAAAAATTCCTGTTGCGTCTGAAAGTAGAAACTCGCCCGATTACAACGGTATGTGTATTTTTTCACTAGGCCATTCTGATTAAGCGTTTGGAGCAGCAGAAGTGCGAAAAATTTGTTGTCTTCATAACCATTTCTTGGCTTCAAACTCCCATATCTCGCGAACGGATTGACCTAACCCAAAAATTCCTGTTGCTTCTGAAAGTAGAAACTCGCCCGATTACAACGGTATGTGTATTTTTTCACTAGGCCATTCTGATTAAGCGTTTGGAGCAGCAGAAGTGCGAAAAAGTTGTTGTCTTCATAACCATTTCTTAGCTTCAAACTTCCATATCTCGCGAACGGATTGACCAAACCCAGAAGTTCCTGCTGCGTCTGAAAGTAGAAACTCGCCCGATTACAAGGATATGTGTATTTTTTCCCTAGGCGATTCTGGTTAAGCGTTAGGAGCAGCAGAAGTGCGAAAAATTTGTTGTCTTGTCAATCATTTCTTAGCTTCAAACTCCCATATCTCGCGAACGGATTGACCTAACCCAAAAATTCCTGTTGCATCTGAAAGTAGAAACTCGCCCGATTACAACGATATGTGTATTTTTTCCCTAGGCCATTCTGGTTAAGCGTTAGGAGCAGCAGAAGTGCGAAAAATTTGTTGTCTTGGCAATCATTTCTTAGCTTCAAACTCCCATATCTCGCGAACGGATTGACCTAACCCAAAAATTCCTATTGCATCTGAAAGTAGAAACTCGCCCGATTACAACGGTACGTGTATTTTTCCCTTAGGCCATTCTGGTTAAGCGATTGGAGCAGCAGAATTGCGAAAAATTTATTGTCTTGTCAACCATTTCTTACCTTGAAAGTCCCATATCTCGCGAACGGATTGACCTTACCCAAAAATTCCTATTGCATCTGAAAGTAGAAACTCGCCCGATTACAGCGGTATGTGTATTTTTTCCCTAGGCCATTCGGGTTAAGCGTGTGGAGCAGCAGAATAGCGAAAAATTGTTTGCCTCCTCAACCATTTCTTGGCTTCAAACTCCCATATCTCGCGAACGGATTGACCTAACCCAAAAATTCTTGTTGCATCTGAAACAAGAAACTCGCCCGATTACAACGGTATGTGTATTTTTTCCATAGGCCATTCTGGTTAAGCGTTTGGAGCAGCAGAATAGCGAAAAATTGTTTGCCTTCTCAACTATTTCTTGGCTTCAAACTCCCATATCTCGCGAACGGATTGACCTGACCCAAAAATTCCTGCTGCGTCTGAAAGTAGAAACTCGCCCGTTTACAACGGTATGTGTATTTTTTCCCTAGGCCATTCTGGTTAAGCGTTTGGAGCAGCAGAAGTGCGAAATATTTGTTGTCTTCTTAACCATTTCTTAGCTTGAAAGTCCCATATCTCGCGAACGGATTGACCTAACCCAAAAATTCCTGTTGCGTCTGAAAGTAGAAACTCGCCCGATTACAACGGTATGTGTATTTTTTCACTAGGCCATTCTGATTAAGCGTTTGGAGCAGCAGAAGTGCGAAAAATTTGTTGTCTTCATAACCATTTCTTGGCTTCAAACTCCCATATCTCGCGAACGGATTGACCTAACCCAAAAATTCCTGTTGCGTCTGAAAGTAGAAACTCGCCCGATTACAACGGTATGTGTATTTTTTCCCTAGGCAATTCTGGTTAAGCGTTTGGAGCAGCAGAATTGCGAAAAATTTTTTGCCTTCTCAACCATTTCTTGGCTTCAAACTCCCATATCTCGCGAACGGATTGACCTAACCCAAAAATTCCTGTTGCATCTGAAAGTAGAAACTCGCCCGATTACAACGGTATGTGTATTTTTTCCCTAGGCCATTCTGGTTAAGCGTGTGAAGCAGCAGAATTGCGAAAAATTGTTTGCCTCCTCAACCATTTCTTGGCTTCAAACTCCCATATCTCGCGAACGGATTGACCTAACCCAAAAATTCCTGTTGCTTCTGAAAGTAGAAACTCGCCCGATTACAACGGTATGTGTATTTTTTCCCTAGGCCATTCTGGTTAAGCGTTAGGAGCAGCAGAAGTGCGAAATATTTGTTGTCTTCTTAACCATTTCTTAGCTTGAAAGTCCCATATCTCGCGAACGGATTGACCTAACCCAAAAATTCCTGTTGCTTCTGAAAGTAGAAACTCGCCCGATTACAACGGTATGTGTATTTTTTCCCTAGGCCATTCTGGTTAAGCGTTAGGAGCAGCAGAAGTGCGAAAAAGTTGTTGTCTTCATAACCATTTCTTAGCTTCAAACTCCCATATCTCGCGAACGGATTGACCAAACCCAGAAGTTCCTGCTGCGTCTGAAAGTAGAAACTCGCCCGATTACAAGGATATGTGTATTTTTTCCCTAGGCCATTCTGGTTAAGCGTTAGGAGCAGCAGAAGTGCGAAAAATTTGTTGTCTTGTCAATCATTTCTTAGCTTCAAACTCCCATATCTCGCGAACGGATTGACCTAACCCAAAAATTCCAGTTGCATCTGAAAGTAGAAACTCGCCCGATTACAACGGTATGTGTATTTTTTCCCTAGGCCATTCTGGTTAAGCGTTAGGAGCAGCAGAAGTGCGAAAAATTTGTTGTCTTCTCAACCATTTCTTAGCTTCAAACTCCCATATCTCGCGAACGGATTGACCAAACCCAGAAGTTCCTGCTGCGTCTGAAAGTAGAAACTCGCCCGATTACAACGATATGTGTATTTCTTCCCTAGGCCATTCTGGTTAAGCGTTAGGAGCAGCAGAAGTGCGAAAAATTTGTTGTCTTGTCAATCATTTCTTAGCTTCAAACTCCCATATCTCGCGAACGGATTGACCTAACCCAAAAATTCCTATTGCATCTGAAAGTAGAAACTCGCCCGATTACAACGGTACGTGTATTTTTCCCTTAGGCCATTCTGGTTAAGCGATTGGAGCAGCAGAATTGCGAAAAATTTATTGTCTTGTCAACCATTTCTTACCTTGAAAGTCCCATATCTCGCGAACGGATTGACCTTACCCAAAAATTCCTATTGCATCTGAAGGTAGAAACTCGCCCGATTACAGCGGTATGTGTATTTTCTTCCTAGGCCATTCGGGTTAAGCGTGTGGAGCAGCAGAATTGCGAAAAATTTTTTGCCTTCTCAACCATTTCTTGGCTTCAAACTCCCATATCTCGCGAACGGTTTGACCTACCCAAAAATTCCTGTTGGGTCTGAAAGTAGAAACTCGCCCGATTACAAGGGTATGTGTATTTCTTCCCTGGGCCATTCTGGTTAAGCGTTTGGAGCAGCAGAATTGCGAAAAATTTTTTGCCTTCTTTACCAGTTCTTAGCTTCAAACACCCATATCTCGCGAACGGATTGACCTAACCCAAAAATTCTTGTTGCATCTGAAACAAGAAACACGCCCGATTACAACGGTATGTGTATTTTTTCCATAGGCCATTCTGGTTAAGCGTTTGGAGCAGCAGAATAGCGAAAAATTGTTTGCCTTCTCAACTATTTCTTGGCTTCAAACTCCCATATCTCGCGAACGGATTGACCTAACCCAAAAATTCCTGCTGCATCTGAAAGTAGAAACTCGCCCGTTTACAACGGTATGTGTATTTTTTCCCTAGGCCATTCTGGTTAAGCGTTTGGAGCAGCAGAAGTGCGAAATATTTGTTGCCTTCTCAACCATTTCTTGGCTTCAAACTCCCATATCTCGCGAACGGATTGACCTAACCCAAAAATTCCTGCTGCGTCTGAAAGTAGAAACTCGCCCGTTCACAACGGTATGTGTATTTTTTCCCTAGGCCATTCTGGTTAAGCGTTAGGAGCAGCAGAAGTGCGAAAAATTTGTTGTCTTGGCAATCATTTCTTAGCTTCAAACACCCATATCTCGCGAACGGATTGACCTAACCTAAAAATTCCTATTGCATCTGGAAGTAGAAACTCGCCCGATTACAACGGTACGTGTATTTTTCCCTTAGGCCATTCTGGTTAAGCGATTGGAGCAGCAGAATTGCGAAAAATTTATTGTCTTGTCAACCATTTCTTACCTTGAAAGTCCCATATCTCGCGAACGGATTGACCTTACCCAAAAATTCCTATTGCATCTGAAAGTAGAAACTCGCCCGATTACAGCGGTATGTGTATTTTTTCCCTAGGCCATTCGGGTTAAGCGTGTGGAGCAGCAGAATAGCGAAAAATTTTTTGCCTTCTTTACCAGTTCTTAGCTTCAAACACCCATATCTCGCGAACGGATTGACATAACCCAAAAATTCTTGTTGCATCTGAAACAAGAAACACGCCCGATTACAACGGTATGTGTATTTTTTCCATAGGCCATTCTGGTTAAGCGTTTGGGGCAGCAGAATAGCGAAAAATTGTTTGCCTTCTCAACTATTTCTTGGCTTCAAACTCCCATATCTCGCGAACGGATTGACCTAACCCAAAAATTCCAGCTGCATCTGAAAGTAGAAACTCGCCCGTTTACAACGGTATGTGTATTTTTTCCCTAGGCCATTCTGGTTAAGCGTTTGGAGCAGCAGAAGTGCGAAATATTTGTTGCCTTCTCAACCATTTCTTGGCTTCAAACTCCCATATCTCGCGAACGGATTGACCTAACCCAAAAATTCCTGCTGCGTCTGAAAGTAGAAACTCGCCCGTTCACAACGGTATGTGTATTTTTTCCCTAGGCCATTCTGGTTAAGCGTTAGGAGCAGCAGAAGTGCGAAAAATTTGTTGTCTTGGCAATCATTTCTTAGCTTCAAACTCCCATATCTCGCGAACGGATTGACCTAACCCAAAAATTCCTATTGCATCTGAAAGTAGAAACTCGCCCGATTACAACGGTACGTGTATTTTTCCCTTAGGCCATTCTGGTTAAGCGATTGGAGCAGCAGAATTGCGAAAAATTTATTGTCTTGTCAACCATTTCTTACCTTGAAAGTCCCATATCTCGCGAAAGGATTGACCTTACCCAAAAATTCCTATTGCATCTGAAAGTAGAAACTCGCCCGATTACAGCGGTATGTGTATTTTTTCCCTAGGCCATTCGGGTTAAGCGTGTGGAGCAGCAGAATAGCGAAAAATTGTTTGCCTTCTCAACCATTTCTTGGCTTCAAACTCCCATATCTCGCGAACGGATTGACCTAACCCAAAAATTCTTGTTGCATCTGAAACAAGAAACTCGCCCGATTACAACGGTATGTGTATTTTTTCCATAGGCCATTCTGGTTAAGCGTTTGGAGCAGCAGAATAGCGAAAAATTGTTTGCCTTCTCAACTATTTCTTGACTTCAAACTCCCATATCTCGCGAACGGATTGACCTGACCCAAAAATTCCTGCTGCGTCTGAAAGTAGAAACTCGCCCGTTTACAACGGTATGTGTATTTTTTCCCTAGGCCATTCTGGTTAAGCGTTTGGAGCAGCAGAAGTGCGAAATATTTGTTGTCTTCTTAACCATTTCTTAGCTTGAAAGTCCCATATCTCGCGAACGGATTGACCTAACCCAAAAATTCCTGCTGCGTCTGAAAGTAGAAACTCGCCCGATTACAAGGATATGTGTATTTTTTCCCTAGGCGATTCTGGTTAAGCGTTAGGAGCAGCAGAAGTGCGAAAAATTTGTTGTCTTGGCAATCATTTCTTAGCTTCAAACTCCCATATCTCGCGAACGGATTGACCTAACCCAAAAATTCCTGTTGCATCTGAAAGTAGAAACTCGCCCGATTACAACGGTACGTGTATTTTTCCCTTAGGCCATTCTGGTTAAGCGATTGGAGCAGCAGAATTGCGAAAAATTTATTGTCTTGTCAACCATTTCTTACCTTGAAAGTCCCATATCTCGCGAACGGATTGACCTTACCCAAAAATTCCTATTGCATCTGAAAGTAGAAACTCGCCCGATTACAGCGGTATGTGTATTTTTTCCCTAGGCCATTCGGGTTAAGCGTGTGGAGCAGCAGAATAGCGAAAAATTGTTTGCCTTCTCAACCATTTCTTGGCTTCAAACTCCCATATCTCGCGAACGGATTGACCTACCCAAAATTCCTGTTGGGTCTGAAAGTAGAACCTCGCCCGATTACAACGGTATGTGTATTTCTTCCCTAGGCCATTCTGGTTAAGCGTTTGGAGCAGCAGAATTGCGAAAAATTTTTTGCCTTCTTTACCAGTTCTTAGCTTCAAACACCCATATCTCGCGAACGGATTGACCTAACCCAAAAATTCTTGTTGCATCTGAAACAAGAAACTCGCCCGATTACAACGGTATGTGTATTTTTTCCATAGGCCATTCTGGTTAAGCGTTTGGAGCAGCAGAATAGCGAAAAATTGTTTGCCTTCTCAACTATTTCTTGGCTTCAAACTCCCATATCTCGCGAACGGATTGACCTAACCCAAAAATTCCTGTTGCTTCTGAAAGTAGAAACTCGCCCGATTACAACGGTATGTGTATTTCTTCCCTAGGCCATTCTGGTTAAGCGTTAGGAGCAGCAGAAGTGCGAAAAAGTTGTTGTCTTCATAACCATTTCTTAGCTTCAAACTCCCATATCTCGCGAACGGATTGACCAAACCCAGAAGTTCCTGCTGCGTCTGAAAGTAGAAACTCGCCCGATTACAAGGATATGTGTATTTTTTCCCTAGGCCATTCTGGTTAAGCGTTAGGAGCAGCAGAAGTGCGAAAAATTTGTTGTCTTGTCAATCATTTCTTAGCTTCAAACTCCCATATCTCGCGAACGGATTGACCTAACCCAAAAATTCCAGTTGCATCTGAAAGTAGAAACTCGCCCGATTACAACGGTATGTGTATTTTTTCCCTAGGCCATTCTGGTTAAGCGTTAGGAGCAGCAGAAGTGCGAAAAATTTGTTGTCTTCTCAACCATTTCTTAGCTTCAAACTCCCATATCTCGCGAACGGATTGACCAAACCCAGAAGTTCCTGCTGCGTCTGAAAGTAGAAACTCGCCCGATTACAACGATATGTGTATTTCTTCCCTAGGCCATTCTGGTTAAGCGTTAGGAGCAGCAGAAGTGCGAAAAATTTGTTGTCTTGTCAATCATTTCTTAGCTTCAAACTCCCATATCTCGCGAACGGATTGACCTAACCCAAAAATTCCTATTGCATCTGAAAGTAGAAACTCGCCCGATTACAACGGTACGTGTATTTTTCCCTTAGGCCATTCTGGTTAAGCGATTGGAGCAGCAGAATTGCGAAAAATTTATTGTCTTGTCAACCATTTCTTACCTTGAAAGTCCCATATCTCGCGAACGGATTGACCTTACCCAAAAATTCCTATTGCATCTGAAGGTAGAAACTCGCCCGATTACAGCGGTATGTGTATTTTTTCCCTAGGCCATTCGGGTTAAGCGTGTGGAGCAGCAGAATTGCGAAAAATTTTTTGCCTTCTCAACCATTTCTTGGCTTCAAACTCCCATATCTCGCGAACGGATTGACCTAACCCAAAAATTCCTGTTGCGTCTGAAAGTAGAAACTCGCCCGATTACAACGGTATGTGTATTTTTTCATTAGGCCATTCTGGTTAAGCGTTTGGAGCAGCAGTATTGCGAAAAATTTGTTGTCTTCTTTACCATTTCTTAGCTTCAAACTCCCATATCTCGCGAACGGATTGACCTAACCCAAAAATTCTTGTTGCATCTGAAAGAAGAAACTCGCCCGATTACAACGGTATGTGTATTTTTCCCCTAGGCCTTTGAAGTTATTGGTTTCGAGTATCAGACTTGCGAAAATTTTGATGGTTTCTCAACCATTCCTTAACTTCAAACTCCCATATCCCGCGAACGGATTGACGAACTCGAGAAATTCCTGTTGCATCTCAAAGTAGAAAGTCGCCCGTTTACAACGGTATGTGTATTTTTTCCCTAGGCCATTCTGGTTAAGCGTTTGGAGCAGCAGAAGTGCGAAATATTTGTTGCCTTCTCAACCATTTCTTGGCTTCAAACTCCCATATCTCGCGAACGGATTGACCTTACCCAAAAATTCCTATTGCATCTGAAGGTAGAAACTCGCCCGATTACAGCGGTATGTGTATTTTTTCCCTAGGCCATTCGGGTTAAGCGTGTGGAGCAGCAGAATTGCGAAAAATTTTTTGCCTTCTCAACCATTTCTTGGCTTCAAACTCCCATATCTCGCGAACGGATTGACCTAACCCAAAAATTCCTGTTGCGTCTGAAAGTAGAAACTCGCCCGATTACAACGGTATGTGTATTTTTTCATTAGGCCATTCTGGTTAAGCGTTTGGAGCAGCAGTATTGCGAAAAATTTGTTGTCTTCTTTACCATTTCTTAGCTTCAAACTCCCATATCTCGCGAACGGATTGACCTAACCCAAAAATTCTTGTTGCATCTGAAAGAAGAAACTCGCCCGATTACAACGGTATGTGTATTTTTCCCCTAGGCCTTTGAAGTTATTGGTTTCGAGTATCAGACTTGCGAAAATTTTGATGGTTTCTCAACCATTCCTTAACTTCAAACTCCCATATCCCGCGAACGGATTGACGAACTCGAGAAATTCCTGTTGCATCTCAAAGTAGAAAGTCGCCCGTTTACAACGGTATGTGTATTTTTTCCCTAGGCCATTCTGGTTAAGCGTTTGGAGCAGCAGAAGTGCGAAATATTTGTTGCCTTCTCAACCATTTCTTGGCTTCAAACTCCCATATCTCGCGAACGGATTGACCTAACCCAAAAATTCCTGCTGCGTCTGAAAGTAGAAACTCGCCCGTTTACAACGGTATGTGTATTTTTTTCCTAGGCCATTCTGGTTAAGCGTTTGGAGCAGCAGAAGTGCGAAATATTTGTTGTCTTCTTAACCATTTCTTAGCTTGAAAGTCCCATATCTTGCGAACGGATTGACCTAACCCAAAAATTCCTGTTGCGTCTGAAAGTAGAAACTCGCCCGATTACAACGGTATGTGTATTTTTTCACTAGGCCATTCTGATTAAGCGTTTGGAGCAGCAGAAGTGCGAAAAATTTGTTGTCTTCATAACCATTTCTTGGCTTCAAACTCCCATATCTCGCGAACGGATTCACCTAACGCAAAAATTCCTGTTGCGTCTGAAAGTAGAAACTCGCCCGATTACAACGGTATGTGTATTTCTTCCCTAGGCCATTCTGGTTAAGCGTTTGGAGCAGCAGAATTGCGAAAAATTTTTTGCCTTCTCAACCATTTCTTGGCTTCAAACTCCCATATCTCGCGAACGGATAGACCAAACCCAGAAGTGCCTGCTGCGTCTGAAAGTAGAAACTCATCCGATTACAACGATATGCGTATTTTTTCCCTAGGCCATTCTGGTTAAGCGTTTGGAGCAGCAGAATTGCGAAAAATGGTTTGCCTTCTCAACCATTTCTTGGCTTCAATCTCCCATATCTCGCGAACGGATTGACCTAACCCAAAAATTCCTATTGCATCTGAAAGTAGAAACTCGCCCGATTACAGCGGTATGTGTGTTTTTTCCCTAGGCAATTCTGGTTAAGCGTTTGGAGCAGCAGAATTGCGAAAAATTTTTTGCCTTCTCAACCACTTCTTGGCTTCAAACTCCCATATCTCGCGAACGGATTGACCTAACCCAAAAATTCCTGTTGCATCTGAAAGTAGAAACTCGCCCGATTACAACGGTATGTGTATTTTTTCCCTAGGCCATTCTGGTTAAGCGTGTGAAGCAGCAGAATTGCGAAAAACTGTTTGCCTTCTCAACCATTTCTTGGCTTCAAACTCCCATATCTCGCGAACGGATTGACCTAACCCAAAAATTCCTGTTGCTTCTGAAAGTAGAAACTCGCCCGATTACAACGGTATGTGTATTTTTTCCCTAGGCCATTCTGGTTAAGCGTTAGGAGCAGCAGAAGTGCGAAAAAGTTGTTGTCTTCATAACCATTTCTTAGCTTCAAACTCCCATATCTCGCGAACGGATTGACCAAACCCAGAAGTTCCTGCTGCGTCTGAAAGTAGAAACTCGCCCGATTACAAGGATATGTGTATTTTTTCCCTAGGCCATTCTGGTTAAGCGTTAGGAGCAGCAGAAGTGCGAAAAATTTGTTGTCTTCTCAACCATTTCTTAGCTTCAAACTCCCATATCTCGCGAACGGATTGACCAAACCCAGAAGTTCCTGCTGCGTCTGAAAGTAGAAACTCGCCCGATTACAACGATATGTGTATTTCTTCCCTAGGCCATTCTGGTTAAGCGTTAGGAGCAGCAGAAGTGCGAAAAATTTGTTGTCTTGTCAATCATTTCTTAGCTTCAAACTCCCATATCTCGCGAACGGATTGACCTAACCCAAAAATTCCTATTGCATCTGAAAGTAGAAACTCGCCCGATTACAACGGTACGTGTATTTTTCCCTTAGGCCATTCTGGTTAAGCGATTGGAGCAGCAGAATTGCGAAAAATTTATTGTCTTGTCAACCATTTCTTACATTGAAAGTCCCATATCTCGCGAACGGATTGACCTTACCCAAAAATTCCTATTGCATCTGAAGGTAGAAACTCGCCCGATTACAGCGGTATGTGTATTTTTTCCCTAGGCCATTCGGGTTAAGCGTGTGGAGCAGCAGAATTGCGAAAAATTTTTTGCCTTCTCAACCATTTCTTGGCTTCAAACTCCCATATCTCGCGAACGGATTGACCTAACCCCAAAATTCCTATTGCATCTGAAAGTAGAAACTCGCCCGATTACAGCGGTATGTGTATTTTTTCCCTAGGCAATTCTGGTTAAGCGTTTGGAGCAGCAGAATTGCGAAAAAGTTTTTGCCTTCTCAACCATTTCTTGGCTTCAAACTCCCATATCTCGCGAACGGATTGACCTAACCCAAAAATTCCTGTTGCATCTGAAAGTAGAAACTCGCCCGATTACAACGGTATGTGTATTTTTTCCCTAGGCCATTCTGGTTAAGCGTGTGGAGCAGCAGAATTGCGAAAAATTGTTTGCCTTCTCAACCATTTCTTGGCTTCAAACTTCCATATCTCGCGAACGGATTGACCTAACCCAAAAATTCCTGTTGCGTCTGAAAGTAGAAACTCGCCCGATTACAACGGTATGTGTATTTTTTCCCTAGGCCATTCTGATTAAGCGTTTGGAGCAGCAGAATTGCGAAAAATTTTTTGCCTTCTCAACCATTTCTTGGCTTCAAACTCCCATATCTCGCGAACGGATTGACCTAACCCAAAAATTCCTGTTGCATCTGAAAGTAGAAACTCGCCCGATTACAACGGTATGTGTATTTTTTCCCTAGGCCATTCTGGTTAAGCGTTTGGAGCAGCAGTAGTGCGAAAAATTTGTTGTCTTCTTTACCAGTTCTTACTTCAAACTCCCATATCTCGCGAACGGATTGACCTAACCCAAAAATTCCTGTTGCATCTGAAAGTAGAAACGCGCCCGATTCCAACGGTACGTGTATTTTTTCCCTAGGCCACTCTGGTTAAGCGTTAGGAGCAGCAGAATTGCGAAAAAGTTGTTGTCTTCTCAACCATTTCTTAGCTTCAAACTCCCATATCTCGCGAACGGATTGACCAAACCCAGAAGTTCCTGCTGCGTCTGAAAGTAGAAACTCGCCCGATTACAACGATATGTGTATTTTTTCCCTAGGCCATTCTGGTTAAGCGTTAGGAGCAGCAGAAGTGCGAAAAATTTGTTGTCTTCTCAAACATTTCTTAGCTTCAAACTCCCATATCTCGCGAACGGATTGACCTAACTCAAAAATTCTTGTTGCATCTGAAAGTAGAAACTCGCCCGATTACAACGGTATGTGTATTTTTTCCCTAGGCCATTCTGGTTAAGCGTTTGGAGCAGCAGAATAGCGAAAAATTGTTTGCCTTCTTTACCATTTCTTAGCTTCAAACTCCCATATCTCGCGAACGGATTGACCTAACTCAAAAATTCTTGTTGCATCTGAAAGAAGAAACTCGCCCGATTACAACGGTATGTGTATTTTTTCCCTAGGCCATTCTGGTTAAGCGTTTGGAGCAGCAGAATAGCGAAAAATTGTTTGCCTTCTTTACCATTTCTTAGCTTCAAACTCCCATATCTCGCGAACGGATTGACCTAACTCAAAAATTCCTGTTGCTTCTGAAAGTAGAAACTCGCCCGATTACAACGATATGTGTATTTTTTCCCTAGGCCATTCTGGTTAAGCGTTAGGAGCAGCAGAAGTGCGAAAAATTTGTTGTCTTGTCAATCATTTCTTAGCTTCAAACTCCCATATCTCGCGAACGGATTGACCTAACCCAAAAATTCCTATTGCATCTGAAAGTAGAAACTCGCCCGATTACAACGGTACGTGTATTTTTCCCTTAGGCCATTCTGGTTAAGCGATTGGAGCAGCAGAATTGCGAAAAATTTATTGTCTTGTCAACCATTTCTTACCTTGAAAGTCCCATATCTCGCGAACGGATTGACCTTACCCAAAAATTCCTATTGCATCTGAAAGTAGAAACTCGCCGATTACAGCGGTATGTGTATTTTTTCCCTAGGCCATTCGGGTTAAGCGTGTGGAGCAGCAGAATTGCGAAAAATTTTTTGCCTTCTCAACCATTTCTTGGCTTCAAACTCCCATATCTCGCGAACGGATTGACCTAACCCAATAATTCCTGTTGCGTCTGAAAGTAGAAACTCGCCCGATTACAACGGTATGTGTATTTTTCCCTAGGCCATTCTGGTTAAGCGTTTGGAGCAGCAGTAGTGCGAAAAATTTGTTGTCTTCTTTACCAGTTCTTACTTCAAACTCCCATATCTCGCGAACGGATTGACCTAACCCAAAAATTCTTGTTGCATCTGAAACAAGAATCTCGCCCGATTACAACGGTATGTGTATTTTTTCCATAGGCCATTCTGGTTAAGCGTTTGGAGCAGCAGTAGTGCGAAAAATTTGTTGTCTTCTTTACCATTTCTTAGCTTCAAACTCCCATATCTCGCGAACGGATTGACCTAACTCAAAAATTCTTGTTGCATCTGAAAGAAGAAACTCGCCCGATTACAACGGTATGTGTATTTTTTCCCTAGGCCATTCTGGTTAAGCGTTTGGAGCAGCAGAAGTGCGAAATATTTGTTGTCTTCTTAACCATTTCTTAGCTTCAAACTCCCATATCTCGCGAACGGATTGACCTAACCCAAAAATTCCTATTGCATCTGAAAGTAGAATCTCGCCCGATTACAACGGTATGTGTATTTTTCCCTTAGGCCATTCTGGTTAAGCGATTGGAGCAGCAGAATTGCGAAAAATTTATTGTCTTGTCAAACATTTCTTAGCTTCAAACTCCCATATCTCGCGAACGGATTGACCTTACCCAAAAATTCCTATTGCATCTGAAAGTAGAAACTCGCCCGATTACAGCGGTATGTGTATTTTTTCCCTAGGCCATTCTGGTTAAGCGTTTGGAGCAGCAGAATAGCGAAAAATTGTTTGCCTTCTTTACCATTTCTTAGCTTCAAACTCCCATATCTCGCGAACGGATTGACCTAACTCAAAAATTCTTGTTGCATCTGAAAGAAGAAACTCGCCCGATTACAACGGTATGTGTATTTTTTCCCTAGGCCAATCTGGTTAAGCGTTTGGAGCAGCAGAATTGCGAAAAATTTTTTGCTTTCTCAACCATTTCTTGGCTTCAAACTGCCATATCTCGCGAACGGATTGACCTAACCCAAAAATTCCTATTGCATCTGAAAGTAGAAACTCGCCCGATTACAACGGTACGTGTATTTTCCCTTAGGCCATTCTGGTTAAGCGATTGGAGCAGCAGAATTGCGAAAAATTTGTTGTCTTGTCAAACATTTCTTAGCTTGAAAGTCCCATATCTCGCGAACGGATTGACCTAACCCAAAAATTCCTACTGCATCTGAAAGTAGAAACTCGCCCGATTACAGCGGTATGTGTATTTTTTCCCTAGGCCATTCGGGTTAAGCGTGTGGAGCAGCAGAATTGCGAAAAATTTTTTGCCTTCTCAACCATTTCTTGGCTTCAAACTCCCATATCTCGCGAACGGATTGACCTAACCCAAAAATTCCTGTTGCGTCTGAAAGTAGAAACTCGCCCGATTACAACGGTATGTGTATTTTTTCATTGGCCATTCTGTTTAAGCGTTTGGAGCAGCAGTAGTGCGAAAAATTTGTTGTCTTCTTTACCATTTCTTAGCTTCAAACTCCCATATCTCGCGAACGGATTGACCTAACTCAAAAATTCTTGTTGCATCTGAGAGAAGAAACTCGCCCGATTACAACGGTATGTGTATTTTTTCCCTAGCCCATTCTGGTTAAGCGTTTGGAGCAGCAGAATAGCGAAAAATTGTTTGCCTTCACAACCATTTCTTGGCTTCAAACTCCCATATCTCGCGAACGGATTGACCTAACCCAAAAATTCCTATTGCATCTGAAAGTAGAAACTCGCCCGATTACAGCGGTATGTGTATTTTTTCCCTAGGCAATTCTGGTTAAGCGTTTGGAGCAGCAGAATTGCGAAAAATTTTTTGCCTTCTCAACCATTTCTTGGCTTCAAACTCCCATATCTCGCGAACGGATTGACCTAACCCAAAAATTCCTATTGCATCTGAAAGTAGAAACTCGCCCGATTACAACGGTATGTGTATTTTTTCCCTAGGCCATTCTGGTTAAGCGTTTGGAGCAGCAGCAGTGCGAAAAATTTGTTGCCTTCTTTACCAGTTCTTACTTCAAACTCCCATATCTCGCGAACGGATTGACCTAACCCAAAAATTCTTGTTGCATCTGAAACAAGAATCTCGCCCGATTACAACGGTATGTGTATTTTTTCCATAGGCCATTCTGGTTAAGCGTTTGGAGCAGCAGAATAGCGAAAAATTGTTTGCCTTCACAACTATTTCTTGGCTTCAAACTCCCATATCTCGCGAACGGATTGACCTAACCCAAAAATTCCTGTTGGGTCTGAAAGTAGAAACTCGCCCGATTACAACGGTATGTGTATTTCTTCCCTAGGCCATTCTGGTTAAGCGTTTGGAGCAGCAGAATTGCGAAAAATTTTTTGCCTTCTCAACCATTTCTTGGCTTCAAACTCCCATATCTCGCGAACGGATTGACCAAACCCAGAAGTTCCTGCTGCGTCTGAAAGTAGAAACTCACCCGATTACATCGATATGCGTATTTTTTCCCTAGGCCATTCTGGTTAAGCGTTTGGAGCAGCAGAATTGCGAAAAATGTTTTGCCTTCTCAACCATTTCTTGGCTTCAAACTCCCATATCTCGCGAACGGATTGACCTAACCCAAAAATTCCTATTGCATCTGAAAGTAGAAACTCGCCCGATTACAGCGGTATGTGTATTTTTTCCCTAGGCAATTCTGGTTAAGCGTTTGGAGCAGCAGTAGTGCGAAAAATTTGTTGTCTTCTTTACCAGTTCTTACTTCAAACTCCCATATCTCGCGAACGGATTGACCTAACCCAAAAATTCTTGTTGCATCTGAAACAAGAATCTCGCCCGATTACAACGGTATCTGTATTTTTTCCATAGGCCATTCTGGTTAAGCGTTAGGAGCAGCAGAAGTGCGAAAAATTTGTTGTCTTCTCAATCATTTCTTAGCTTCAAACTGCCATATCTCGCGAACGGATTGACCTAACCCAAAAATTCCTGTTGCTTCTGAAAGTAGAAACTCGCCCGATTACAACGGTATGTGTATTTTTTCCCTAGGCCATTCTGGTTAAGCGTTAGGAGCAGCAGAAGTGCGAAAAATTTGTTGTCTTCTCAACAATTTCTTAGCTTCAAACTCCCATATCTCGCGAACGGATTGACAAAACCCTGAAGTTCCTGCTGCGTCTGAAAGTAGAAACTCGCCCGATTACAACGATATGTGTATTTTTTCCCTAGGCCATTCTGGTTAAGCGTTAGGAGCAGCAGAAGTGCGAAAAATTTGTTGTCTTGTCAATCATTTCTTAGCTTCAAACTCCCATATCTCGCGAACGGATTGACCTAACCCAAAAATTCCTATTGCATCTGAAAGTAGAAACTCGCCCGATTACAACGGTACGTGTATTTTTCCCTTAGGCCATTCTGGTTAAGCGATTGGAGCAGCAGAATTGCGAAAAATTTATTGTCTTGTCAACCATTTCTTACCTTGAAAGTCCCATATCTCGCGAACGGATTGACCTTACCCAAAAATTCCTATTGCATCTGAAAGTAGAAACTCGCCGATTACAGCGGTATGTGTATTTTTTCCCTAGGCCATTCGGGTTAAGCGTGTGGAGCAGCAGAATTGCGAAAAATTTTTTGCCTTCTCAACCATTTCTTGGCTTCAAACTCCCATATCTCGCGAACGGATTGACCTAACCCAATAATTCCTGTTGCGTCTGAAAGTAGAAACTCGCCCGATTACAACGGTATGTGTATTTTTTCATTAGGCCATTCGGGTTAAGCGTGTGGAGCAGCAGAATTGCGAAAAATTTCTTGCCTTCTCAACCATTTCTTGGCTTCAAACTCCCACATCTCGCGAACGGATTGACCTAACCCAAAAATTCCTGTTGCGTCTGAAAGTAGAAACTCGCCCGATTACAACGATATGTGTATTTTTTCCCTAGGCCATTCTGGTTAAGCGATAGGAGCAGCAGAAGTGCGAAAAATTTGTTGTCTTGTCAATCATTTCTTAGCTTCAAACTCCCATATCTCGCGAACGGATTGACCTAACCCAAAAGTTCCTGTTGCATCTGAAAGTAGAAACTCGCCCGATTACAACGGTATGTGTATTTTTTCCCTAGGCCATTCTGGTTAAGCGTTAGGAGCAGCAGAAGTGCGAAAAATTTGTTGTCTTCTCAACCATTTCTTAGCTTCAAACTCCCATATCTCGCGAACGGATTGACCTAACCCAAAAATTCCTATTGCATCTGAAAGTAGAATCTCGCCCGATTACAACGGTATGTGTATTTCTTCCCTAGGCCATTCTGGTTAAGCGTTTGGAGCAGCAGAATTGCGAAAAATTTTTTGCCTTCTCAACCATTTCTTGGCTTCAAACTCCCATATCTCGCGAACGGATTGACCTAACCCAATAATTCCTGTTGCGTCTGAAAGTAGAAACTCGCCCGATTACAACGGTATGTGTATTTTTTCATTAGGCCATTCGGGTTAAGCGTGTGAAGCAGCAGAATTGCGAAAAATTTCTTGCCTTCTCAACCATTTCTTGGCTTCAAACTCCCACATCTCGCGAACGGATTGACCTAACCCAAAAATTCCTGTTGCGTCTGAAAGTAGAAACTCGCCCGATTACAACGATATGTGTATTTTTTCCCTAGGCCATTCTGGTTAAGCGATAGGAGCAGCAGAAGTGCGAAAAATTTGTTGTCTTGTCAATCATTTCTTAGCTTCAAACTCCCATATCTCGCGAACGGATTGACCTAACCCAAAAGTTCCTGTTGCATCTGAAAGTAGAAACTCGCCCGATTACAACGGTATGTGTATTTTTTCCCTAGGCCATTCTGGTTAAGCGTTAGGAGCAGCAGAAGTGCGAAAAATTGTTTGCCTTCTCAGCCATTTCTTGGCTTCAAACTCCCATATCTCGCGAACGGATTGACCTAACCCAAAAATTCCTGTTGGGTCTGAAAGTAGAAACTCGCCCGATTACAACGGTATGTGTATTTCTTCCCTAGGCCATTCTGGTTAAGCGTTTGGAGCAGCAGAATTGCGAAAAATTTTTTGCCTTCTTTACCAGTTCTTAGCTTCAAACACCCATATCTCGCGAACGGATTGACCTAACCCAAAAACTCTTGTTGCATCTGAAACAAGAAACGCGCCCGATTACAACGGTATGTGTATTTTTTCCATAGGCCATTCTGGTTAAGCGTTTGGAGCAGCAGAATAGCGAAAAATTGTTTGCCTTCTCAACCATTTCTTGGCTTCAAACTCCCATATCTCGCGAACGGATTGACCTAACCCAAAAATTCCTGCTGCGTCTGAAAGTAGAAACTCGCCCGTTTACAACAGTATGTGTATTTTTTCCCTAGGCCATTCTGGTTAAGCGTTTGGTGCAGCAGAAGTGCGAAATATTTGTTGTCTTCTTAACCATTTCTTAGCTTCAAACTCCCATATCTCGCGAACGGATTGACCTAACCCAAAAATTCCTGTTGCATCTGAAAGTAGAATCTCGCCCGATTACAACGGTATGTGTATTTTTTCCCTAGGCCATTCTGGTTAAGCGTTTGGAGCAGCAGAATTGCGAAAAATTTTTTGCTTTCTCAACCATTTCTTGGCTTCAAACTGCCATATCTCGCGAACGGATTGACCTAACCCAAAAATTCCTATTGCATCTGAAAGTAGAAACTCGCCCGATTACAACGGTACGTGTATTTTTCCCTTAGGCCATTCTGGTTAAGCGATTGGAGCAGCAGAATTGCGAAAAATTTATTGTCTTGTCAAACATTTCTTAGCTTGAAAGTCCCATATCTCGCGAACGGATTGACCTAACCCAAAAATTCCTGTTGCGTCTGAAAGTAGAAACTCGCCCGATTACAACGGTATGTGTATTTTTTCACTAGGCCATTCTGATTAAGCGTTTGGAGCAGCAGAAGTGCGAAAAATTTGTTGTCTTCATAACCATTTCTTGGCTTCAAACTCCCATATCTCGCGAACGGATTGACCTAACCCAAAAATTCCTGTTGCGTCTGAAAGTAGAAACTCGCCCGATTACAACGGTATGTGTATTTCTTCCCTAGGCCATTCTGGTTAAGCGTTTGGAGCAGCAGAATTGCGAAAAATTTTTTGCCTTCTCAACCATTTCTTGGCTTCAAACTCCCATATCTCGCGAACGGATTGACCAAACCCAGAAGTGCCTGCTGCGTCTGAAAGTAGAAACTCACCCGATTACAACGATATGCGTATTTTTTCCCTAGGCCATTCTGGTTAAGCGTTTGGAGCAGCAGAATTGCGAAAAATGTTTTGCCTTCTCATCCATTTCTTGGCTTCAATCTCCCATATCTCGCGAACGGATTGACCTAACCCAAAAATTCCTATTGCATCTGAAAGTAGAAACTCGCCCGATTACAGCGGTATGTGTATTTTTTCCCTAGGCAATTCTGGTTAAGCGTTTGGAGCAGCAGAATTGCGAAAAATTTTTTGCCTTCTCAACCATTTCTTGGCTTCAAACTCCCATATCTCGCGAACGGATTGACCTAACCCAAAAATTCCTGTTGCATCTGAAAGTAGAAACTCGCCCGATTACAACGGTATGTGTATTTTTTCCCTAGGCCATTCTGGTTAAGCGTGTGAAGCAGCAGAATTGCGAAAAATTGTTTGCCTTCTCAACCATTTCTTGGCTTCAAACTCCCATATCTCGCGAACGGATTGACCTAACCCAAAAATTCCTGTTGCTTCTGAAAGTAGAAACTCGCCCGATTACAACGGTATGTGTATTTTTTCCCTAGGCCATTCTGGTTAAGCGTTAGGAGCAGCAGAAGTGCGAAAAAGTTGTTGTCTTCATAACCATTTCTTAGCTTCAAACTCCCATATCTCGCGAACGGATTGACCAAACCCAGAAGTTCCTGCTGCGTCTGAAAGTAGAAACTCGCCCGATTACAAGGATATGTGTATTTTTTCCCTAGGCCATTCTGGTTAAGCGTTAGGAGCAGCAGAAGTGCGAAAAATTTGTTGTCTTGTCAATCATTTCTTAGCTTCAAACTCCCATATCTCGCGAACGGATTGACCTAACCCAAAAATTCCAGTTGCTTCTGAAAGTAGAAACTCGCCCGATTACAACGGTATGTGTATTTTTTCCCTAGGCCATTCTGGTTAAGCATTAGGAGCAGCAGAAGTGCGAAAAATTTGTTGTCTTCTCAACCATTTCTTAGCTTCAAACTCCCATATCTCGCGAACGGATTGACCAAACCCAGAAGTTCCTGCTGCGTCTGAAAGTAGAAACTCGCCCGATTACAACGATATGTGTATTTTTTCCCTAGGCCATTCTGGTTAAGCGTTAGGAGCAGCAGAAGTGCGAAAAATTTGTTGTCTTGTCAATCATTTCTTAGCTTCAAACTCCCATATCTCGCGAACGGATTGACCTAACCCAAAAATTCCTATTGCATCTGAAAGTAGAAACTCGCCCGATTACAACGGTACGTGTATTTTTCCCTT
Organism: Ptiloglossa arizonensis; assembly: GCF_051014685.1. NCBI lineage: Eukaryota > Metazoa > Arthropoda > Insecta > Hymenoptera > Colletidae > Ptiloglossa > Ptiloglossa arizonensis. Next base: position 49,665 of record NW_027479898.1, read on the forward strand.
AGGCCATTCTGGTTAAGCGATTGGAGCAGCAGAATTGCGAAAAATTTATTGTCTTGTCAACCATTTCTTACCTTGAAAGTCCCATATCTCGCGAACGGATTGACCTTACCCAAAAATTCCTATTGCATCTGAAAGTAGAAACTCGCCCGATTACAGCGGTATGTGTATTTTTTCCCTAGGCCATTCGGGTTAAGCGTGTGGAGCAGCAGAATAGCGAAAAATTGTTTGCCTTCTCAACCATTTCTTGGCTTCAAACTCCCATATCTCGCGAACGGATTGACCTACCCAAAAATTCCTGTTGCTGTCTGAAAGTAGAAACTCGCCCGATTACAACGGTATGTGTATTTCTTCCCTAGGCCATTCTGGTTAAGCGTTTGGAGCAGCAGAATTGCGAAAAAATTTGTTGTCTTCATAACCATTTCTTGGCTTCAAACTCCCATATCTCGCGAACGGATTGACCTAACCCAAAAATTCTTGTTGCATCTGAAAGAAGAAACTCGCCCGATTACAACGGTACGTGTATTTTTCCCTTAGGCCATTCTGGTTAAGCGATTGGAGCAGCAGAATTGCGAAAAATTTATTGTCTTGTCAAACATTTCTTAGCTTGAAAGTCCCATATCTCGCGAACGGATTGACCTAACCCAAAAATTCCTGTTGCGTCTGAAAGTAGAAACTCGCCCGATTACAACGGTATGTGTATTTTTTCACTAGGCCATTCTGATTAAGCGTTTGGAGCAGCAGAAGTGCGAAAAATTTGTTGTCTTCATAACCATTTCTTGGCTTCAAACTCCCATATCTCGCGAACGGATTGACCTAATCCAAAAATTCCTGTTGCGTCTGAAAGTAGAAACTCGCCCGATTACAACGGTATGTGTATTTCTTCCCTAGGCCATTCTGGTTAAGCGTTTGGAGCAGCAGAATTGCGAAAAATTTTTTGCCTTCTCAACCATTTCTTGGCTTCAAACTCCCATATCTCGCGAACGGATTGACCAAACCCAGAAGTGCCTGCTGCGTCTGAAAGTAGAAACTCACCCGATTACAACGATATGCGTATTTTTTCCCTAGGCCATTCTGGTTAAGCGTTTGGAGCAGCAGAATTGCGAAAAATGTTTTGCCTTCTCAACCATTTCTTGGCTTCAATCTCCCATATCTCGCGAACGGATTGACCTAACCCAAAAATTCCTATTGCATCTGAAAGTAGAAACTCGCCCGATTACAGCGGTATGTGTATTTTTTCCCTAGGCAATTCTGGTTAAGCGTTTGGAGCAGCAGAATTGCGAAAAATTTTTTGCCTTCTCAACCATTTCTTGGCTTCAAACTCCCATATCTCGCGAACGGATTGACCTAACCCAAAAATTCCTGTTGCATCTGAAAGTAGAAACTCGCCCGATTACAACGGTATGTGTATTTTTTCCCTAGGCCATTCTGGTTAAGCGTGTGAAGCAGCAGAATTGCGAAAAATTGTTTGCCTTCTCAACCATTTCTTGGCTTCAAACTCCCATATCTCGCGAACGGATTGACCTAACCCAAAAATTCCTGTTGCTTCTGAAAGTAGAAACTCGCCCGATTACAACGGTATGTGTATTTTTTCCCTAGGCCATTCTGGTTAAGCGTTAGGAGCAGCAGAAGTGCGAAAAAGTTGTTGTCTTCATAACCATTTCTTAGCTTCAAACTCCCATATCTCGCGAACGGATTGACCAAACCCAGAAGTTCCTGCTGCGTCTGAAAGTAGAAACTCGCCCGATTACAAGGATATGTGTATTTTTTCCCTAGGCCATTCTGGTTAAGCGTTAGGAGCAGCAGAAGTGCGAAAAATTTGTTGTCTTGTCAATCATTTCTTAGCTTCAAACTCCCATATCTCGCGAACGGATTGACCTAACCCAAAAATTCCAGTTGCTTCTGAAAGTAGAAACTCGCCCGATTACAACGGTATGTGTATTTTTTCCCTAGGCCATTCTGGTTAAGCATTAGGAGCAGCAGAAGTGCGAAAAATTTGTTGTCTTCTCAACCATTTCTTAGCTTCAAACTCCCATATCTCGCGAACGGATTGACCAAACCCAGAAGTTCCTGCTGCGTCTGAAAGTAGAAACTCGCCCGATTACAACGATATGTGTATTTTTTCCCTAGGCCATTCTGGTTAAGCGTTAGGAGCAGCAGAAGTGCGAAAAATTTGTTGTCTTGTCAATCAATTCTTAGCTTCAAACTCCCATATCTCGCGAACGGATTGACCTAACCCAAAAATTCCTATTGCATCTGAAAGTAGAAACTCGCCCGATTACAACGGTACGTGTATTTTTCCCTTAGGCCATTCTGGTTAAGCGATTGGAGCAGCAGAATTGCGAAAAATTTATTGTCTTGTCAACCATTTCTTACCTTGAAAGTCCCATATCTCGCGAACGGATTGACCTTACCCAAAAATTCCTATTGCATCTGAAAGCAGAAACTCGCCCGATTACAGCGGTATGTGTATTTTTTCCCTAGGCCATTCGGGTTAAGCGTGTGGAGCAGCAGAATAGCGAAAAATTGTTTGCCTTCTCAACCATTTCTTGGCTTCAAACTCCCATATCTCGCGAACGGATTGACCTAACCCAAAAATTCCTGTTGCATCTGAAAGTAGAAACTCGCCCGATTACAACGGTATGTGTATTTTTTCCCTAGGCCATTCTGGTTAAGCGTGTGAAGCAGCAGAATTGCGAAAAATTGTTTGCCTTCTCAACCATTTCTTGGCTTCAAACTCCCATATCTCGCGAACGGATTGACCTACCCAAAAATTCCTGTTGCTGTCTGAAAGTAGAAACTCGCCCGATTACAACGGTATGTGTATTTCTTCCCTAGGCCATTCTGGTTAAGCGTTTGGAGCAGCAGAATTGCGAAAAAATTTGTTGTCTTCATAACCATTTCTTGGCTTCAAACTCCCATATCTCGCGAACGGATTGACCTAACCCAAAAATTCCTGTTGCGTCTGAAAGTAGAAACTCGCCCGATTACAACGGTATGTGTATTTCTTCCCTAGGCCATTCTGGTTAAGCGTTTGGAGCAGCAGAATTGCGAAAAATTTTTTGCCTTCTCAACCATTTCTTGGCTTCAAACTCCCATACCTCGCGAACGGATTGACCTAACCCAAAAATTCCTATTGCATCTGAAAGTAGAAACTCGCCCGATTACAGCGGTATGTGTATTTTTTCCCTAGGCAATTCTGGTTAAGCGTTTGGAGCAGCAGAATTGCGAAAAATTTTTTGCCTTCTCAACCATTTCTTGGCTTCAAACTCCCATATCTCGCGAACGGATTGACCTAACCCAAAAATTCCTGTTGCATCTGAAAGTAGAAACTCGCCCGATTACAACGGTATGTGTATTTTTTCCCTAGGCCATTCTGGTTAAGCGTGTGAAGCAGCAGAATTGCGAAAAATTGTTTGCCTTCTCAACCATTTCTTGGCTTCAAACTCCCATATCTCGCGAACGGATTGACCTAACCCAAAAATTCCTGTTGCTTCTGAAAGTAGAAACTCGCCCGATTACAACGGTATGTGTATTTTTTCCCTAGGCCATTCTGGTTAAGCGTTAGGAGCAGCAGAAGTGCGAAAAAGTTGTTGTCTTCATAACCATTTCTTAGCTTCAAACTCCCATATCTCGCGAACGGATTGACCAAACCCAGAAGTTCCTGCTGCGTCTGAAAGTAGAAACTCGCCCGATTACAAGGATATGTGTATTTTTTCCCTAGGCCATTCTGGTTAAGCGTTAGGAGCAGCAGAAGTGCGAAAAATTTGTTGTCTTGTCAATCATTTCTTAGCTTCAAACTCCCATATCTCGCGAACTGATTGACCTAACCCAAAAATTCCTGTTGCATCTGAAAGTAGAAACTCGCCCGATTACAACGGTATGTGTATTTTTTCCCTAGGCCATTCTGGTTAAGCATTAGGAGCAGCAGAAGTGCGAAAAATTTGTTGTCTTCTCAACCATTTCTTAGCTTCAAACTCCCATATCTCGCGAACGGATTGACCAGACCCAGAAGTTCCTGCTGCGTCTGAAAGTAGAAACTCGCCCGATTACAACGATATGTGTATTTTTTCCCTAGGCCATTCTGGTTAAGCGTTAGGAGCAGCAGAAGTGCGAAAAATTTGTTGTCTTGTCAATCATTTCTTAGCTTCAAACTCCCATATCTCGCGAACGGATTGACCTAACCCAAAAATTCCTATTGCATCTGAAAGTAGAAACTCGCCCGATTACAACGGTACGTGTATTTTTCCCTTAGGCCATTCTGGTTAAGCGATTGGAGCAGCAGAATTGCGAAAAATTTATTGTCTTGTCAACCATTTCTTACCTTGAAAGTCCCATATCTCGCGAACGGATTGACCTTACCCAAAAATACCTATTGCATCTGAAAGTAGAAACTCGCCCCATTACAGCGGTATGTGTATTTTTTCCCTAGGCCATTCGGGTTAAGCGTGTGGAGCAGCAGAATAGCGAAAAATTGTTTGCCTTCTCAACCATTTCTTGGCTTCAAACTCCCATATCTCGCGAACGGATTGACCTACCCAAAAATTCCTGTTGGGTCTGAAAGTAGAAACTCGCCCGATTACAACGGTATGTGTATTTCTTCCCTAGGCCATTCTGGTTAAGCGTTTGGAGCAGCAGAATTGCGAAAAATTTTTTGCCTTCTTTACCAGTTCTTAGCTTCAAACACCCATATCTCGCGAACGGATTGACCTAACCCAAAAATTCTTGTTGCATCTGAAACAAGAAACTCGCCCGATTACAACGGTATGTGTATTTTTTCCCTAGGCAATTCTGGTTAAGCGATTGGAGCAGCAGAATTGCGAAAAATTTATTGTCTTGTCAAACATTTCTTAGCTTGAAAGTCCCATATCTCGCGAACGGATTGACCTAACCCAAAAATTCCTGTTGCGTCTGAAAGTAGAAACTCGCCCGATTACAACGGTATGTGTATTTTTTCACTAGGCCATTCTGATTAAGCGTTTGGAGCAGCAGAAGTGCGAAAAATTTGTTGTCTTCATAACCATTTCTTGGCTTCAAACTCCCATATCTCGCGAACGGATTGACCTAACCCAAAAATTCCTGTTGCGTCTGAAAGTAGAAACTCGCCCGATTACAACGGTATGTGTATTTCTTCCCTAGGCCATTCTGGTTAAGCGTTTGGAACAGCAGAATTGCGAAAAATTTTTTGCCTTCTCAACCATTTCTTGGCTTCAAACTCCCATATCTCGCGAACGGATTGACCAAACCCAGAAGTGCCTGCTGCGTCTGAAAGTAGAAACTCACCCGATTACAACGATATGCGTATTTTTTCCCTAGGCCATTCTGGTTAAGCGTTTGGAGCAGCAGAATTGCGAAAAATGTTTTGCCTTCTCAACCATTTCTTGGCTTCAATCTCCCATATCTCGCGAACGGATTGACCTAACCCAAAAATTCCTATTGCATCTGAAAGTAGAAACTCGCCCGATTACAGCGGTATGTGTATTTTTTCCCTAGGCAATTCTGGTTAAGCGTTTGGAGCAGCAGAATTGCGAAAAATTTTTTGCCTTCTCAACTATTTCTTGGCTTCAAACTCCCATATCTCGCGAACGGATTGACCTAACCCAAAAATTCCTGTTGCATCTGAAAGTAGAAACTCGCCCGATTACAACGGTATGTGTATTTTTTCCCTAGGCCATTCTGGTTAAGCGTGTGAAGCAGCAGAATTGCGAAAAATTGTTTGCCTTCTCAACCATTTCTTGGCTTCAAACTCCCATATCTCGCGAACGGATTGACCTAACCCAAAAATTCCTGTTGCTTCTGAAAGTAGAAACTCGCCCGATTACAACGGTATGTGTATTTTTTCCCTAGGCCATTCTGGTTAAGCGTTAGGAGCAGCAGAATTGCGAAAAAGTTGTTGTCTTCATAACCATTTCTTAACTTCAAACTCCCATATCTCGCGAACGGATTGACCAAACCCAGAAGTTCCTGCTGCGTCTGAAAGTAGAAACTCGCCCGATTACAAGGATATGTGTATTTTTTCCCTAGGCCATTCTGGTTAAGCGTTAGGAGCAGCAGAAGTGCGAAAAATTTGTTGTCTTGTCAATCATTTCTTAGCTTCAAACTCCCATATCTCGCGAACGGACTGACCTAACCCAAAAATTCCTGTTGCATCTGAAAGTAGAAACTCGCCCGATTACAACGGTATGTGTATTTTTTCCCTAGGCCATTCTGGTTAAGCATTAGGAGCAGCAGAATTGCGAAAAATTTGTTGTCTTGTCAATCATTTCTTAGCTTCAAACTCCCATATCTCGCGAACGGATTGACCTAACCCAAAAATTCCTGTTGCATCTGAAAGTAGAAACTCGCCCGATTACAACGGTACGTGTATTTTT